>NW_027106117.1:115866-154284 GCF_000696795.3 Halyomorpha halys | reverse complement strand
TGTGAAAAAATAAAATAGAGAGGGGGTAAATGTATGTTAAAAATACACATAAAATAATAATATATCAATTGTGGATTTTAAATATAAACAAAATAATTAAAAATGAATGTTAATTAAATTATATTAACAATGTAAATTAATGATAAAAAAGTTATTGTTATATGATAAGGTGATAACAGAGTCCTAACCTGTTGAAGGTAGGTTCTGTTTTTATGTTTTAAATCTAGGATATCAATCTACTAAAAAAAAAAAAGAAAGTTATTTAAGTAAGAAATCTATTTAAAAATAAAATTTTATAAAGTGATTATGATATTATTTTAATGATTAATTTATTTTAAAGATGTGACAAGGGCAATTAGCCTGCAATTTTGGGTTTTTTAAAAAGCAATGACATCGATATTGAAGGTAGGGCCAAAGAAATCAGTGAGTAGTTGAAGGAAATAATGTAATTGTTATATAAAAACAAAAACATTTTTTGTAGGTTGTATCCTTCAGAATGGCTTGAGGGCCGAAACGTTGGAGAATTTTAAAGAATAAAATTCAAGAGGAAAAAAAGGATCAAAATTGTGTTAATTTAATAATAAATTGTTATTTTTCTGTCACTATAAAAATTCGTATTTTAGGACTTCTTGAGGTGCAAATAACGAATATCAATATTCCTGCCAAGAATTGTTTAAAAATATAAAACCAAGCCGAGTACATATGATTGAGATCAGATACGCTCATGTTTTCAATTTTATAGCCTCTAAACTACTGTCAATATTTCTCCATTTTTCTCCTTTACTAATTATAAAAAAATTAATGTGTTTTTTTCTTACTGTTTAAAATGCAAATTGGTCAATTATTTCAAATAAACAAACTTAAAGGAACTTTAGTGGAATATTTTTTGTAAATTCGGCATTTAGGCCCAGTTTAAAGATTTTAATCAGGATGCGAATGAATAATTATAAATAATAAATAAAATCGTGATAATAATAGGTTATTGATTATGATAAAAATTGACAAAGGCACAGTAGTCTGCAACAGTTCGATAGCCAATGTTAGCTGTGATATTGTAAATAAGATCCTTGAGAATAGCCGAAACGAAGGAGTTCACATATTCTATTTCCCGAAACTGTATTATCTCTACTCAAGGGAACTCAATGGGTGTATTTTTTATTTCGAATACTGGATTTTTACTCGATCGTGCTTCTCCTTACTATATATTCCATATATAGGTAAGTAAAAGTAAAAACGGACTTGAAAAATGCGTCTTTAGATTGTTCCAGAGATAATCTAAAAAAACCTTTAAAAAAAATCAAATAATCAAAATCAAAAAATCTCAAACCGACTTAAGCTTTGTTGGACATATACAGTGTAAAAGGATCTTTAAGGGACACTTACCTAAGGTAGGTTTTCATTAAGCAGTTACTGGCCTGCCTCTATGGGTCGTATTGGTGCTATATAGCCTTCATTAATAAACGGCCCATCTAAAGCAAAATGAGTTTTTCGAATCAGACTGGTAGTTCTTGAGATTAACGCGTTCAAATATTTTTTTTTTACCTTTATATAGCAATACAGATAGATATAAAGGTAAGAGGTTTCCATGGTAACATATACAGAATATTTTTACTTTCACTAATTTAGAGTGATACCAACAGGTATTTTCTCAACATATCTGTATCATACCAATATGATCTTACTTGAAATTTACTTGTTGTATCTTATAATGTAAGAGCCATGAAGAAAATAAGGCAATTATTTCACCTCAATATTTGGTTAATTTAATCAAAATTATGTATAATTACTAGTCAAAACTGATGAGTCTGCCAAGTATAGGTAGGGGGAATAAAAAATGGTTGCTGTTTCAAAACATTAATTTTTCATATAGTTGTTCAGACAATAAGTTTGAGTTTTGAAAAACTAAATTTCATAAACCATAGGACGAACAGATGTCTGCAGCACCGAAATTAAAAATAGTTAAATTTACTATAAAATAGTTTATAACATTTATCTTTGTAGGAGTAGCTGTTTTTATGATATTTATCAGAATAAATTCACAAACTGTTAATTTCTAGTTGTTCGTATAAAATGTTTGATTTTTGAAAAAAATATATCTCTAGACCCCTAAGACGCACATATGTCTGCTAGCACTCAAAATAAAGGAAATTTAACTTACTATAAAGTAGTTTATGACACTTATCTTCATAGGGATAGAAGTTTTTATAATATTTATTCGCATATGAATATAAATTTGGCAAATGAAAATTTGTCCGAACAACTATAAATCAATTTATTTTAGCAAATATTATGAAAACTACTACTCCTATGACGATAAACGTATTAAACTACTTCATAGGCCATTAAACTAGCTTTAATTTGAGTGGTAACAGACATCTGTACGTCAAATGTTTTTTGAGATATAAATTTCTCAAAATAAAATTAACCAACTACTAATCTTTCAGTAGATTTTTAAGAAATGTTGCTTTTTAAAAAGCTATATCTCGAAAACTACTAGACATAAGTAGCTCTATTAGGGTTCATATTTCAGCAAATTTACTCTTCTTTAAATAATGTTTTCTTAGATTTTCTATTGTTGTTGGTAGTTTTAAAGATATAGAGCTCCGAATGAAAAATTAATTATTTTTATTGTTTTTAAAAATCTGCAATTTTTTATTCCCCCTACGTATACTTGGCAGACTCATCAATTTTGACTAGTAATTATACATAATTTTCATTAAAGTAATAAAAAATTGGGGTGAAATAATTGACTTTTTTCTCCTCTTGGGCTCTTGTACAATAGGATGATACTCAATACTGTAGGAAAGCTCTGTATAGTCTAGACCAAGTGGTTCGCGAAGTTAAAGAACCAATTTCACCATTAAAGGCAGCAAGATAAATTTATAAGAGCCATAATTACATTTTAATAATTTTTTTTTATATGATTGCATATTACAGCTCGGGCTGTAGAAATTGAAGTATCGGAACGGTGCCTAGTAGGAGAGTGGGGAGAGGTATTCCACATCATTAGCCTGAAAAAAGCCATAATCAATCTTTGTAACCGGTAAATGGTTAGGGGTGGTTAGGCTGGGAGGCAGTATGTGTATTTGAGTAAATAGGTTTAACTAACGTAATTTATTTTCCTAAAGGCCAACTCGAACTCTAAATCGAGGCCCTCAACATAATTAATTTCAATTGGTATTATTTTGAATTCACATTCAACAAAAGATGAGAAGCCCTAGAATATAGAGATATTTTTTTTAAAAATTGTACTTCTTTCGACTATTCACGCCTTTACATGAGTTTACCGATTTGGTGGCTCGAAGAAATCTATCAGGACATCTCTACAAAACAATGAATGCGAGTATAGTAGGCAAGAGACCACATGGGAGGCCAAAACTAGATGGATACTATAACCAACAAAGCAGAGAAAGAATTCCATGCAGGAAATTGGAAAATAGTAGCCCAAGATAGGGGCCGTGTTCGCGCGGCCAGAGATCTACAAGGAAGGTCTGTAGAGTCAACCGAAAAAAACAAACATTACTCACTACTCTTAGTTTATATTAAGTTACTTCTACTTCTTTAATTTTATTATTCTACATACATATTCAATTAACTACATATACGTTTTTCTACATATTTTTTATATTACTGCAACTATAAATAATTTCCAATTTGTACATGTTTATTTAGTTGATTTTCACAACTGTTTTATGTTTTTGTTTCATTCTTAATTTTCATATCATTGTATTCCCTGTATATTTTATACAATTTCAATATTCTAAAAATACTGCACTATGCATTTTCTTTCAATACTACTCAAGTAGCTACAATGTGAAACAGGTATCATCTGATACCTTCAAATGTTTCTTGTAATTCTGTGCTTCCATTTATTAATTATGGTTGTTATGTTGTTTTTCTTCTTAGCCCTGGTGAAGGTCTAAAATTCTGACCAAAACATTGGAACTAATAAATAAGTTTTTACTTATTTGTGTTCTTCACTGACCGAAACCACAACTTCTGGTGATAATTTTCTTTTGTAAGGAATTTAAATAGAAAACCCCCAAAAAAGTATTTTCTGCGAAGTGTAAGATATTGTCTGAGTCAGGTATCGCGGGCCGAAACGGGAGAAAATTTACTTCTTTCGGGTACTAGATTGCGTTCAAAAATCTGGAGGAACGTAATTTTTAGAAAATTAAGGAGTGAGAGCGATGAAAATTCGAAATTTTCCTCTCATTACGCTCCAAGGAACCAGTGATTTGGACGGAGCGAGACGAATAGAGAGAATGGGAGAGGAGTGGACACGTTGGGAAGAAGACGACAGGAGCAATTAGCTTCTCCCGTTCCTGCCACCGCTACTTCAACTCTCACCTCCTCCGCAGCGGCAACCAATTCACTCTTTTATTATTTCTTTTTTTTTTATGCACTTAATTAAACAATTAACTACTCAGGGTGTCTCAGTTGTTAATTATCAAACTCAGAGAACCAATTGAGCAATTCTAAAGCAAAAAAAAAAATGTATAATCATTTTTAATTTCATTTACCATTATGTGGGTTATTTAGTAAGAAAGAAGTATGGATAGTACGGAATTTCGAATTTGAGTTATCGACGCAAAATGCACGTTTTGAGGTCCCCTTGATTGTACGAAACTGAAATTATATATTTTGGGCAAGTGTTTTTCATTAAAATTATACCCAACCGGAAGTGCTAATATTATTTAGGATTTTATAAAAAAAAAACGGCCGAAACGATTTTGAACTGTTTTTTTTTAAATCGATGTACAATTAGTCGTTTTTAATGCCAGATATATTTCATACTCATTAAAATAGTCTCATAGGGCTTCAATGCCGAATTTCAAAAAATCTGATGAGCCTTTAATTTTGCTCATTTGAAATAAATAACCAGTTCTCATTTTTAGCAATAATAAAAAATTAATAAATACAATACAATCATAAATAATTAAAGAAGAGAATTTTTTTTTTTAACTAGAATGTATAAATGTATTAAAACAATTGTCAACTCCTAAAATCCGAAAATACAAATTTATATACTAAGTGAAAGTTGTGTAATGCGCGCACAGCACTATTTTTTCTCTACTAATCTCCGTTCTAGAGACCCCCAGAGTATTTGACTAGAGGTCAACTATTTTGCTCTACATTTTCGACCCTCTTCTAATTAGAATCAAAAAAGTTTGAAATACGTACTTCAGTTTCCTTAGAGCTTAACTTTAAGAAAAATCCCGTTAGGTTCTACTATGTTGATATCTGAGTATTTATTTGAAAAAAAAAAAAAAAATAGGGGAAACGTTTATGAGTACGAAGAGGGACTTTTTACTACTTTCTATAACAAAAGATTTGGAATCTGTTGCTCGTGCAATTTAAAGCTGTCATCATCAGAAATAAACTGTGAAAATATATACAAATACAAAATTATTTTTTGTATGAAAATTCAAGATACAGTTTTCTTTGTGGACTTAATATGAACTTTCGCTAGGAATAAAAGTAGAATAAAATAATAATACATATATGAGACAAATATAAATAGAAGTTAAATATTTTTAATTGATTTGAAATTACTATTCCATTAAATTATTTTTTTAAAAAATCAATCAATAAAAAAAAAATCACCACAAATGAGGATAGAATTACTGAAACAGTAAATTCTGAATTTTTTAGTATAAAGTTATCCGCTGTCATGTTCTCGGAATTACGGCCAAGAAAGAATCAATAATTAAAAATAAGACATTTTCTTCTGAGTCACATATTAAACTTAACTTTATACTTCGAGAAGGAGTGATCTAACAATAAATGTTTGAAGCTTGTTTAACAGAATCTTAGAGGAGAAAGATAAATACCAGAATTTTTTAAACTATTGTTCAACTAAATTATTATTAATAAATAATTCAAAACACTATCCAATTATAGTCTCAAAACCTTTATTTCTTTTACACGTCCAACGTTTCGGCCAATTCGGCCATCTTCAGGGACAATCTACTCAATATCACTATGAAGACATATAATTTAACACTTTTCGTGATAAAAGTGTATTAGTGTGTGCAGAGAAATAATTTTGACTATGGTTTTTAATGGATAATTGACTTATTAGATATAAATGTTTTGACCTGGGCAGAATAGCCTGAATGAAGTTTTAGAGTGTTAAATTATAGGTTTTCATAGTGATATTGAGTAGATTGTCCCTGAAGATGGCCGAATTGGCCGAAACGTTGGACGTGTAAAAGAAATAAAGGTTTTGAGACCATAATTGGATAGTGTTTTGAATTATTTATTAAGAAATTGCAAGTCTCAAGAAAAAATTTTAAGATTATAAATAAATTATTATTAACACCTAGACTCCTCTATTTCTTCCATCCTTTCGCGCCTTTTACTACTACTTGTGTGATTCCCTCAGGAACACATAAATTTTAACGTTGCAGCAATGTTATACCAAAAGGAGCAAAGTAACCCACTTTGACGGTATTATAAAAGAACTAAAATAAAATAATATCAATAATAGTTCTTTAATATTTAGTTTCTTCTAAAAACGTAGTTAGAACAGAACAACTGCTCAACTCACTGGTTTTTTCTTCATTGAGGGAGAGGAACTGGGGGTAATGTAGCTTCCTGGCTTTATTTTAGGAATATATATAAAATAAGCCAATACTATCATAATAACAACATTGTATTAAATTATGGATCCAATTAGACGTACTGGTAACTTGTTAACATCAGTTATGGAAGCAAATCATAAATAAATCTCGAAAAAAATCATCTTTTTTAACAATTTTATCCAATCATTACCAATTTTAAACAAATTTATTCATTTTTTGTGAATTTTACACTACGCTTCAAATTTATCCTTTTTAGATTTACTGATTAAATTAAACTGAATTATCTATTTGAGTTCTGAAACCTTAAATTAGAGTCAAAGTTGAAATTTTGTCAATAATCGTCTTATATTTCCCCAGAGGAGTCATATTCGACATATTTCAATTTGATCACCAATGGGATTCCGAGACTGCAAGAGGAACGATATGTAGCACGTTTATATATTTTTATGAATTTTTGTAAAGTAAATTGGTAATTGTAGTTGTATATAATTTTCAAAATGAATTTCTTCTCCATATAGGCGACACTAACCAAGAAATGAAATATTCTGAGGAAAGTTTACAAGGATCCTATGAAAACAGGAACAAGGTGAGGAATAAAAAAGCGTAAAGCATGAATTCATTCTTTCCACTAGTTTTTCGGCTCTCCCTTGACTGGCAAGTTCTCTTCACACTTTTTCTCGACTGTCGCTCCCTAATGTATTGGGACTGGAGGAATAGTTTTCGGTTTGAGTCCGATGACCAGTAATTAGAAAAATACTTTTAAAAAATATTTTGTTAATTAGTATTTTATTGTGTAACTTAACATGGAATGCTTTCACTAAATGGGCTGGTTAATAATGTTGTAAATTTATTTAATACGTATTGATATTATGCCTTAAATTAAGTTGATAAATGCGGTGTGTATATACTTAATGTACATTGGCTAAATGTGAAATATTTCTCCGTCGCTCTAGTGAAACTATTCACACACTTATATGCAAAATCGCGTTAGTAAAAATTTGGTAATATAAAATTTTGTCTAGTGCATAAAAATCTAGTGCCATTTGGCTTTTGTAAGTTTGACACATCAAACTAATGAATTGACTTACTTTTCTGAAATTTTTAAGTAAAACATAATATTTTTTTAGCTATATTTTGGTATATTCTGGTATTATATTGTCTCGAATTGTTTTGATATTTCATAAACAATCTTGAACCATACTAAAGATGAATAAAAAATCAATTCCACTCTCATAATTTTTATTATAAATATTAAAAAGAAATGGATAAATCTTTCTGTGTGCTATGAAATTGGTCCGACGCTTAGTCCCCTTCCCCCACCACCTGTAGGCATCACTCATATTCCAATTTATTCATATATCATCTAATTTACAAAATATTGTATCATTTAATATATGCAATATATCGTCAACTTACTGCCAAAACCTTTTAAGAACGAATTTTCAGTTTGGAAGATTTGAATTTAGATTAAATCTTTCTTCATTTGAATATCTCTTGGCAAAATTTTCGTCGTGTTTATAGGCTAGTTTTGTCTGTAACACAACTAATGCTATAACTGGTTATGCATAGTGTAATAGAAGTTAAGATTTAATATAAAGCAACTTGGGTTACTTTTGATTGTAAACCGATGATATTATCCATATCAAAATTATCAATAATATGGTGAGTAAGTATTTTCATTATGACCCTGAGAATAGTTATCTTTATCTTATTAAAGTTTCCTTATGTTTTCAACATGAGCAAAGATAATTATAAAACGTTAATAATGCAATTAAAATATCGTATTGTAAGCTAAGTATGTCTATCTAAGTAAGTTAAGGCTGTAAAGGAGATGTGGCATGATGCTATCCAACAGGCCCTCTTATTCTATCTATGAATACCTCAGCCGTACGAACTAGACCAAGAGGGATGCTGAAACTCAACTGGGTGGACAGGACAAAAAAGGACATGGCTAAACACCGCGAAATAAACTGGAAAGTCAAAGAATGAAGGAAACTGGTAGATGCAGCTAAATATCTCTAAGGTCTATAAGGAAACCGAAAAACAAGAAACAATAATGTCATTAAAAAATAAATTTATTCTAGAATAAAAATCTCTTAAACATTAATCTCAAGCTTTGATTGACAAAATTAAAATTCAGTTTCCTGGGGCTTGAAAAAGGTGTTCTCAAAGCGAATTGGGCCAATGTTGTAGCTAATTCCTCAAGATCAAATACAAAAAAAAAAAGTGAGGATTACTTAAATTCTAAATAA
Source organism: Halyomorpha halys (assembly GCF_000696795.3). Classification (NCBI taxonomy): domain Eukaryota; kingdom Metazoa; phylum Arthropoda; class Insecta; order Hemiptera; family Pentatomidae; genus Halyomorpha; species Halyomorpha halys. The sequence goes on along the minus strand of NW_027106117.1, from coordinate 145,445 downwards.
AAAATAATTTTTATTTGTATCATTATATCACGTTACATCTATATTATTATTCACCTATAAAACGATACAACACCGTGAAGTGACAACAAATATAGATACAATATAAATATAATAAATATAAAACTATAAATACAAGAACGGAGGGAAGGACTGACCATAAGTGATGGAAGATGCCGAGCGAATAGGCAAGGCGTTTTCAGCAGCCTCTGGAGCCTTCAGTGGGATGATAATTATGAACTCTGCAATACGGCTGTAGATATATTCTATAATCAAGCAGCTACTCAGTTATCTTCGGAGATCTTAGTTTACTCAGAAAGTATGCTTAAGGAGAGTATTAAAGAGATTCCGTAAAGTAATACTTGAAAATAGTTCGTCCCATTCAAATAGTTTGAAAGGACTTGAATTTCGAATTTTAAAAACGACTTTCTTTAATGTATTATTAATTTTGTTTATTTTAAACGACTAAGCACCATTGTTAGTATTAATCAAAATGGATAAATATGAACAATGAAAAAAAAATTATTTTGTAGGAATATAGTTCGGGTGGCGGTCAATAAAGGTATCAAAACAGTAAAAAGAAAACTATTTGTTGCTAACCAACGTTTCGCCCCACTATGCAGGGCTAATGGTTTGAGTTGTGAGATAGAAACAAAGATGACAACTGCATCATCCTAGTTCTACAGGAGATTGGTGGAACCAAAAATCATAATAAAATTTTAAAATATGATATAAGTAAAGGAAAATGTAAATCGATATAATGAAATAAAGCTGTTATTGTTACTATTAACATTAAAAGTAAAAACTGTTATTAAATAATAACAAAAAATTAAACGAGCTAATATAAATTTTAACTAAAAAAAAAGTTGTAAGTGAATTTTGGTTGATACGCACACCACATTTTTGATGGTAAGTATTTGAAATCATAACATCCAGAAGAATATGTGACAATGAATCCGTATAAGCCACTGACTCATTTTTTTTTTTTCAAGTTTCGTTTCATTTGTAAACATAACAAACCATAGGTCATGTTTTATATCTTATTTTGGTTTGGAATATGAAAAAAATAGTTTTGATGAAACTATGAATCAAATTTTGCCTGTCCAGTTTTCAAAGGAGCTTTTTTTAAAGCAAGGCAGGGAAGGAATGGACTGACTGACTTAAGAATTAGTATGACAGAAGATACTGCATAATGAATCATTTGTGCGAGAAGAGAATAAATGATAGTAAAATTGGGGGTTCGTGACGGCCATACAATTTGTAATGTTATCGATCTCATTGACATTCTGAATGTTTATCTTAAGCTGTGAAAACTTCTTCATCAAGATGTATCAATTCTATTGTCAAAACTTTGTTTTTTTACCTAAGTACGTGTCACCAGTTATTTTTAATGGGCTTTTACTTTAGGTAACAATGAAAATTATTTAGAAATTTTGTTTTCTTTTATCGGGAATCTTTCACTCTGAAATATGGAAAATTTGAAAAAATAAAGTTAGGTTAGTTTTTGAAAATTAAATCAAATGTCGATATATAACTCATTACCTGATGATCAGATCAGTTCTGTGGACCCATTTTCCTATCATAGAAAAAAAGATATATAATAATAATGATTATTATTATAATCCTCTTAATTAAATAACTTTATTATTATTACTGTAAATGCAAGATACAATCTACATTAAAGTTAATGTATGTGATAATACATTCATATACCTACTTTATGCTTACACGTACAGATGAAACGATCACCCTATATAATTACATACATATACATCTATTTATGGTTTCAGGCATACTTGTGTTTCATACAACACTGTTCTTCTCCAACTCCTCTACGCCAAACAATTTTAAAACTCGAAAAATCAGGGGATTTGAGAACCTAGTGCTCTGTAAATTGTGTTCAAACATTATTTAATGAGTTTTTTTTTTGTTGTAAATAAAAGAAAACTATTTATTGTTATCCGACGTTTCGCCCCACTTTTCAGGGCTTCGTCAGTGCTCTGTCAGATTGAAACAGAGCGGACAACTTGACAGTTGTGTGGTTTCAATCTGACAGCACTGACGAAGCCCTGCAAACTGGGGCGAAACGTTGGTTAAAAATAAATAGTCTTCTTTAACTATTTTGATACTTTTATTGACCGCCATCCGGACTATCTTCCTATGATTTAAGAATTTAAGTTCATTTAACACTTGTTTTAACAATATAGATATCTTCGTTCAAAAAATAAAGAATAGTCACTATTATGAATATTCAAGTGGTACAAAAATGAAAAAAATTTTAAGATTTTTATACATCATAATTATTGATGTTACAGATCAAAACATTTTTTTAAATAATTTATTTATTGTTATTTACAACTGTATACATACATATACATCAAGTAAATTTGCTGTAAGTGATATTGTGACATGATACAAATATGTGGAGAATCTACCCATTGATAGAACTCCAAAAACATTTCTAAAGGAGAAGATCTCGAGGCCATCTTCTTTTCAGACGCCTAGGAGGATTATTAGGTTGTGAAGGAGAAGCCAGGTTAGAAACGATTTGGTTTGGGTGGTTGGGAAGTTTATTATGGAAGGATTGGTATCTGGTTCTGGCCAAATCGGCAACATAGGGGACATTGAGGTCCTGATGAATGATTTGATTTGTGACAAAGTAAGGAGCATTAAGGATTTTACAAAGGATTTTGGATTCGAGAGGAATTAGATGGTTAAGTGGAGCCCCATAGCTCAATTCCGCAAGTCCAAATAGGCCTTATAATAGTCATGTAGATCAGTCTTGACCGTTTGTCTGGTAAATGTAATTATAGTCGGAATCGACAAGCAGTTTCCTGTCTTTTCAGTCTTGTATTAGGATTCCATGTCAGTCGTTTGTCCAGATTTAGTCCTAAATAACGGATCTGTTCAACAGGAATAAGTCAAAACATTTTAAAATTCAAAATTGCTGAGTCAATCGGAACTAGATACGACGGTAGAAAAATAAAAAATACAAATGTTGAAGTAAAAATGATATTTCTTCAACCATACATAATATGTTTGGGTTGTTTTCTACGTTGTATTCTTTGTTAATGCTGTATTAATATATAGTTAAAATCAAACGGTTACTTTTGTCATTTGGTCAAATGATTGTACTCACTTGGTTACAAGACGGCTGCATGAATATTTCATGGTTCGGAAACTATATTGGTATAAAATTTCACCATATTGGATTTTTTTTAATAGAAAAAATGTAAGTTGTGAATCTCATTTTATCCTACCTTTGGGGTAAATAAAAGATAAACACGGGTAAAAATGAGATATCGTTTTTCTATAATCCTAATCAGGCGCATATTTAAATTCTTTTAAGCTGGGGTAGTATTAAGACAGTTCGTGTCAACATGAGACGCCATTTATAAGATTATTTTATAAATTTTTGCAAAAACAACGAATAAGTAGGTATAAAACAAAATCTTATATCTCACTAAAATACTGAAGAGTTAACATAAATTAAGGGATTTCGTTTGTTAATTACTTGCTTGATATTTAGTTAGCTTACATTGAATTTATGAAAACTAATAGCAAAAACCAGGGGCCTTGTTTCGTAATGAAAGCTAATAGTTAATAAATACAAGTATACGAACTACTAACGCTAATACTTTTCCTTATTTATCACTATCTTTGTGATTTAAAAAAAAAAAAAAAACTGAAAGACAAGAAAGATGAAAATTATGAACACAAAATTTGTATTTTTCTGTTACTATAAAAATTCGTGTAGTGGATTTCTCGAAGTGAAAATAATTTTTTTCCCCTGCCAAGAATACGACAGCTTAATAAAAAGATAGCAAAGCCGTAATGCAAACGGAAAGAATAGTGTTGGCTGTCTGAGCTTTTACCGTTGGAAGGGGATGTTTGTTATATTTTTCCTTTTTCTTCCTTAGTTATTCATTATTTTCTTTTAATATTTTGAATTTATTTTATTGTTTATTATTTCTAACAATGAGAACTGTTAATTTTTTACAATTTAAAAAAATAATAATTTCAAATAAATTAATAGTAATTTCCATAAATTAAAAACTGCTAATAATGTCCATTTATTTTGGTTTAGATTTATATTGAAAACATAATTCTATTTTGATATATTTATCATCATTTCACTATACTTTTATTCCAAAAGTAAGTTCATATTAAATCCAAAAAGAAAAATCAATCTGTTTTCTACAATTTTAGCAAAAATTAATTTTTACTTGAATATATTTTTAGTTTTTTTTTCATGATCATGACAGCTTTAAACTGCAAGAGAAATCGGTTCCAAAGTTTTTATAATGAATTTTAGAAAGTACTGAAAAGTCCCTCTCTTCGTACTCAAACTTTTTCTCCTGTTTATAAAAATTACTCAGATATCAACATGGTGTAGCCTAACAGATTTTTCTAAAAGTTAAACTCTGAGGTACGAATTACAAACTTTTCTGACTCCAGTTAAAGGGTCAAAAATATAGACCAAAGTAGTCTAGTATGAGGGTATCTCTAGAAGGGAGATTAATAGAGAAAAAATCAATTTTTGCACACTATTCCAATTTATCAGTTTTGAATTATACAATTTAGTCATTCCTGCAGAAACTACTAAATACATTATATTTTTTTAATGAAACTTACTAAGTCTAATACTTTAAATCCATTTTTTGGAGGATTTCAACCTAAGATGGAACTTCCACATTGTAAAATGTCCAAAAAATTGTAAAATGTAAACTCGGTTTTGGTAAACTCGTACATCTCTAAGTTTATTCGTTTGTTCGATTATCAACAGAAAGGTTTTTTATTTATTTATTGATGATTTTTTTTTTAACTAGAACATTCGAAAAAATAAACTAGATACGAAAAAAAAAAGAAATCATTGGATCGAAAATTACGAAATTTACCAATAAAATCATCCTCAGCAATTGTTGAGGAGCAATATTAACAGCTGCCTAAACACAAATCGAAATTGTCTGGGAATAGCGGCGCCTTTGATCAGTGCACTGCTGAATCATTTGATGACAAACACTAAATGTTGCTATAGGGATCCATGTATCATCAAAAGTAAGCAAACCGTACAGGGTTGATATCATGATCCCCCCCCCCCAACTCATGTTAACTAAAATCAGTTTTACTATCTCTTAATGTTTTTTTGTTTTTTTTAAGTGAGATAACTAACTAATTTAACTAATTTCTATTTGTAGATTCTAGTACAATATTTCTAAGAGACGATGGTAAAAGGTTTATCACCTAATATGATACATTTTTCAAAATGGCCCCCTGTTTTTTTTAAGTTTAGACCCAATACCGCCAAATGTATTAAAGATAGCTCAAATATGTAATTATTGAGATTCTTGTATCCCGAAGTAAAAATTTTACCCGTTAAAAATTTCAGCTTTTCTTGTTTTGTATCTGTACACGGTCAAATCAATTTTTTTTTTTTTTTTTAGGAGACTTTATTTTATCAACAGATTTGCTTTTAGAAAATAATTCAAATTTTAATCTAGGCAATACAACAGGAACAGTAACTGACATTGAAAAGTAGTAATTGAATTATTACAAGTTTCAACAACGGAGGTTTATTATATTCAAGAAAAAATCTAAAATATTTCAATTTTTATTCAATCCTCAATATAATGAAAACTACCGAGCGCACGATTTAATGTAAATCCATTTTTAAAGTAGAGTAAATTTTTTACAACTTGAGCCTTAAATGGAATTGTACGTTCAATCTTTTCCGAGATACAGTTTTAAAAAAAATATATTTCAACAAATGTCATGAAAATCTACTATTACTAGGAACATAATTATCAGTAACTACTTTAATATATTTAATGAGCTTCAAATCGTGCCCTGATAAAACCCTTTACGTTCAATATTTTTCGATATATAGTTTTTCAACAAACAATATTTTTTTCCAATCATATTAATTATTAATATCGTACTTTAAACTTCTTTTTATATAAGAATATATTGACAGAAATTAATTAACACTTAATTCTTGGTACAGCTAAATTTTAATTTAATCTCAATTTTTTTTTCTTTTGTAAATCAATGGACTATTAACTTCAAGGACCCGGGTTCAAATCCGGCTGTAGCAAATAACTTTTATCTGTTGTATTGAAGCCGTTGAGTCAGCCCTGTGGGTTTGAGAACCTTCCGGAGTCCTCCCAACCTCATAAAGTGGGCACGCTTAATTGGGTAACAATCTAGTGGTCGAGCGCGAGTCTGACCAAATCACCTCCTTGCACAACCGTTGGTCTAGTGACAGTAGTTCCTTATAAAGTACTGCACTTCTGACCCTTTATGGGTCGTAGCGGTACACATTTAATTTAATTTATATAGAATTCAATTTGAAGAAAAAATAATTTTGGGGAAAATACATGTGTTGTCATGGAACTGATTAAAGGAAGACCTCGCTCAGTCTTTTCATAGGACTGTTTTTGGCCATCTTATAAATAAATCGTTCAGTTCGCAAACTAGATTCGTGATTGCATAGCGTGTTCACTACATATTCGCAGATTGATTTTTTATTCAGGTGTTTCTATTTTTCTATCTTTGGTTTAGAATTTCATATTAAATATAGAATATTTACTTGTTGTATATATTTTATACAGTTGTAAATAACAATAAATAAATTACTAAAAAAAAAATAAAAAAATATAGAAAAACTTTGAAACATACAGATAATAGTGAAGAATTGATGATGGCTATGAAAACTTGATGGAAGCCGATCCAGATAGCCACCATTGTGTCAGTTTCGAATAAAAAAACAGAACTGTAACTGTATGATAGTTACAGTCATGATTCTACTGTCGCACTAGCTCTGGCGTGTTAGTGGATAGTACAAGTAATGTCAGTGAAGCAACTGTCACGTCAACTATCACATGTATACGCCTTTACACTTTCTGTTATTGCAGCAAAAGTTTATAGTGTAAAGTTACAGCACCATCATGGTGTAAATTTTTAATAGTTACAACCATAACAGCATTCACGGTCACGACAGTTTTACTGTCGTAACATTAATGTGGCACTGGGTATGGCGTGATCGTAAATAGTACGAGTAATGTCGGTGGACTAATGTGGAGTCAGTCACGAGTAATATGGAGACAGTCGCAATAGCTCCCACGTTTAACCGCTATATGTATTCGCCTTGACAGAACATTGACGAACTGCCGCAAGATATCAAACTTGCCAAATGTGATGAAGATAGGCGAGAAAATATTGTTACTATTATATCAGCTTTATACCTATTTACTATTATATTAGCCCCAGGCCCCAAAAATAACCCAACCGGGCCCCCAAAACTAATCACCACGGACCACAAAAACGTATTTTCCCAAGAACTTAAAATTGTATACTCCTCAGGGCCTAAAAATAATCCTAAATACAAATTCAACCCAGGCCCACAAAAAAAATTTGTCCTAGAACTTAAAATTGTATCCTCCTCAGGCCCCAAAAATAATCAATCCAGGGGCCCAAAAATGATCCACCCCGGGCCGGAAATAAAACCGCCGTTTTACCTGAAATTCCCGATCCCTGACAATTACCCGCCAAGATCAAAAATTACCGAAAAATTGATAAATACCCCCAAATCAGCAGCACTGTAAATCAATGTGAGGCAGTGATACTAAAATTAAGATTGTCCATGATGTTGGTCATATCAGCCAAAACGTTGGACATGTAATATGATTTAATAAAGAAGGGCTATTTAGATATTTTTTGTTATTATTAATAAAACTACCAGTCTCGAACAAGATAATAAAAATATATATAAAAGTAATTGTTTTTATATTACAAGATTATGGACCATAAGGCTTAGCCTTATGAATAGCCACATGAATACCAGAATTATACCAAAGATGTATAAATTAAAGGCCATTCGTGTATGAACCTATATGAAATTCATGAAAAGAACATAAGATGAGGCAATCCAATAATTTAAAAAAAAAATCATAACCTACTTCACAAAACAATTTTGAATATCTTCACAAATATAAAAAATTTTGACCACCTCATACGACTATATTTCATGCACATACTCGAAAAAAAAAATAATAAGGGTGTCATTATTTTCATTGTAATGAACATAGATAATAAATTGCAAAAAAATTTACAGTTCGTAGATATTTTATCATGGCATATTCCTTATCTTGTTACATTTTACCTTTTTTCTCATCTTTTATCTTTTGAAATAAGTAATATGATTTCTTTAATCAAACAATCTGTTTGTTCGGAAACAAGAGATAGCGCCCTATTCTTTTTATCTTCACTGGGGTAATCATTGTTCATATTTATTTATCTCGGCTGAATAATCTTGTTTAATTAGGCTTGATAACGTTGAATTATTGATTTCGTTAGAAAAATGTAATCTTATGATCATAAAATATAGCCAGGGACATTTCTACATCTCTTTATTGGTTGGGTGGAAGCTCTCATCTATGGTTTACCTCCAATTTTAAACGGATTTCCCAACAAATCGCGAGTTTTTGACTTATCTCTGAGCGGAGAGGGTTGCCTGAGAGTGAGGTGTATCAAGAGGTTTTTTATATTTTATTTAGAGGGCACATAATTATGCTATAAGTTATTTTGGCTTTTTTAATGTTTGTTTAAATCCTTCCGTCGAAAAGATCGATTTTTAATTTTCAGAACACATTAACAAAGGGTACAATGGCCGGGGAGAAAAAAAGTCAGTTATTTCACCCCAATTTTTTTATTACTTTAATGAAAACTATGTATAATTGCTAGTCAAAATAGATGAGGCTGTCAAGTATAGATAGGGGAAATAAAAACTGGCTGCTGTATCAAAATGTTAGAAAAAAATAATTTTTCATTCTAAGCTATCTAGAGAACTTGAGAGAGGACATCATTTATAGAAGAGTAAATTTGCTACGAAGAAAAACATTATAAACTACTTTATAGTACATTTTACTAGGTTTAATTTGAGTGCTGGCAGACATCTTTACGTGGTATGGTATTTGAAATATAGATTACTCAAAATAAATTTACTAAGTACTAATTTTTCAGTGCATTATTTATAAAATATTGCTTTTTAAAAATTTATAGCTCGGAAACCATAAAACTTAAATAGCTCTGTTAGGGTTCATATTTTAGCAAATTTAGTCTACTTCAATGATTGGAGAAGTTTGTCGGGAGGTGCGGTCAGCAAAGAACAACATAAATAAACAAAACCATATTTATTTATTTAATACCGACGTTTCGACCTGAGTTTGAGGTCTTCATCAGGGCTATAGAACAAAAGAGATAACAACAACATTTAGAGAAACATAAAATTTAAATGGAATAGTATACAAACAAATTTGGAATTATACAAATTTCTATTATACAAGTTTGTATACTATTCCTTTTCAATTTTATGTTTCTCTAAATGTTGTTATCTCTTTTGTTCTATAGCCTGATGATGACCTCAAACTCAGGTCGAAACGTCGGCATAAAATAAATAAATATGGTTTTGTTTATTTATGTTGTTCATTGCTGACCGCACCACCGACAACCTTCTCCAATCATTAATCTACGGTCAACTATCTACACCTCATTACTCTACTTTAAATGATATCCTCGTAGGTTTTCTAGTGTTGTTAATAATTTTAAAGCTCCGAATAAAAATTAATATTTTTTTTAAGTTTTGAAACAGCCGCCATTTTTTATTCTCCCTTGGTAGACTAATCAATTTTGACTAGTAATTATACATAGTTTTTATTAAATTAATCGGAAATTGGGGTGAAATAACTTCTTTGTTTCTCCTCATGTGCTCTTGTACTAAGTATGGGAAGGATAATGTATAGGATCATGTGATTGCCCTGTGTCAGGAGAGATTAAAAGGATATCTCAGGAATTAATAAATTAATGATAGACGATAACTTTATTAAACTTTTAAACCACATTAAAACTATTTTGAACTTGATTAGGGAATCTATTTATATTTAGTCCAGCGACTTGACCATACAAATTTATTTTGAGCTCATCAAGTTTAAAAAATAATAAAACGAAAGTTTAACACACTTATTTTACTTAAATTAATAAAAAATGTAAATACGATTGACAATTATATAATTACATTTAGCTATTTATTATTTAGTTTAAGTAAATACTTTTGAATAAAATTCTTACTTGACCAAGTATTAAAATGCATTAATCGGAGTTACGAATATCTCTAGCTATATTTTTAACTCGGCACTATTTTTTCTTTCTTAGTGGTTATGATATGAAGGGAAATTTTTCTTTTGCTCCCGGATGTAAATTCACCTCTATAAACAACATTTTGTTATTTTAATAATAACATTTATTTATTGATAAGCACTACAGTCTGCCACAACTTGGGCAATAAGTAATAGTGATAAATGATCACATTCATTTCAAAATTATAAAATGAATAAAAATAATAATAAAAAAATAAATAAATAGGCATAATATAAATAAATAATAATTAAATCTCTATATGTATATAAACTGAAAGATAAATAAAATGGACATAATCAAACTAGGTACATCAAGTAATAAGTAGAAAATAAAATAAAATTTTGAACTAATATAACAAACACACAAGAAATAAAACACACACACAGTGTATATTTACACTATTATGTACAATATTTAAAATCTCGACCTGAGGATCTCCGAGCTCACTCCATCCCCCACGCATGAGGGGCATAGCAGGAGGGCTCTTCGAGATCCACTCTCACTGCGTCACTGGCAACAAGCCAGTGGAGACTGAGTATGTGCGCTTTTTTTTTTTTTTTTATAATAATCTTAAACAACTTTTAACTACTTTTCTATATTACTAAATTAATGAAAAACATAATAATAAAATACCGGACCATGTTATTATTAAGAGTTAAATATTTATTGCGAAATGAATAAAGATGTTAAAGTGGACTGTATAGGAACAAAATTCACCGGGATATTAATAAAAAAAATTACAGTGCATTTATTTGGTACAGAAATATTTTATAATTCAATTATATCATTTGAAATATTGACGGTACAATGGCAGGAACGTCAAAACTAACTTATGGACATAATTAAAATCGAGTTTTTAAAACTTTCTCCAAACATGATAGACAGTGAACATTTGGTATACTTCGGTATCGAGATCTCGATGGCCAAATTAAATGATGTATGACGAAATAAAATGATTAGGTTATCAACCACAACTTATGTCTTGGACCTTCTTGGATAAACTCCTGTCGACTAATGAGTTTTTTTATTTGATACGATACTCTGTCGTCAATCCATAATAACGTAAAAAAACAAAAAAAAACAAAGGTGAAACGACAATGCAGATATCTGCGTTATTAGTAAACCAAAACCTAGTTTCTGTAGTTTTAAACAATATACGAACGAAAATACTGGTAAACATTTAGAAAAATAATAAATAAAACTATTTCTGGTTTTCTTTTTAAAAACAGGAGGTCAAAATAAATAAATGGCACAAAAAGTTGAATTTATATGAATTTTATTTTATTATTTAGAAGAATCTTAATAAAATCAATAGACGAAACGTTTTCCTGGATCCCCTGCCAGCGTGATGTCCGATACTGGCGGTCGCCTTGGTAACTCACCCACCTAAAGGATCCCCTCATTTCCTGCTCAGTGCTCGTTTAAACCGTATATTCACCTTAATTCTAATTGAGTTTTTGTAACTACCATAGGTTAATAACAATGTCCACCTACCTTACTGGGTTTATATTATACTAAAATATAATAATCAGTAATTCATTATTTAATTAAAGGTGATATTGGTATTTTAAATATTCGTGGCGTACACAAAAATATGATAGAAGTTTTGCATTAATTGGATCATCAGTATCATAACCAAATTTCAATCAATACCATGCATTTTTTTTGGGGGGGGATCTTCTAAGCAAGCGGTTCCTAAACTTTTTACGCCACGGCCCCCTTGTCTGCCGAAAAATTCACAATTATCCTTAGAGCGGACGAGTGTATTGGTAAGAAAAAAGAGCAGTGCAAATTAAATCCTTGAGTGTGCTATATATTTGCCATTTTAGTTTCAATTTTTTTTTCGTAATATTTCGAGAAAGTTGCATACCCTTGGAACATTCCAGGATGCGCAGCACCCACTTTGGAAACCGCTGTTCTCAGCTGTGTGGACAATTGCCTTTTTTTTGTTTTTCACTAAATGCATGCCAAAGACGCAAAGGTTTTCTTAGTTTATTTATTACATAAATGAACATCAAGATTTGTCACCGAGTCCCATATGGTCAGTAATCAGACTATATTAGTCAATACAAGAATGAATTGTTGCAAATTTTAAATAAGAAAAGGTGAAAAATAAATACATAAAAAAAAAAGGAAATAATAAATATATAAAAAAATAAACTCACAGATTCTATGCCCAATCGATTTGTTTTTTTTTTCATGATAGTGTACTTTACTTTACACTACCTTAACTACCAATTGTCGTTTCAAACTACATAGTAGAATTGTATTATAAGGCTAGGTTATATTGTTTGCCGAGAGTAAAAAAAAATCATACTAGCTTAGATACAATTCCCCAGCCGTTGTACTCTTAGACCAGGAGGATGGCAAATAGTGGTTACCGAGCCACTGAAGCACTTTGAGGATATTAGGAGCACTTTTCAATAAAATTAAAAAATGGTAATATTTTTGTTAGATATTTTGTTTTTACTTTGTAGAATAAATTATTTTTTCTTTTTTTAATATTTATTTTTTCTAAAGTCATAGGGAGAGCATCTTCATTGGATTTATGATGAGTGTTGAAATTGATGATTTTAAAGTAATTTTAATACCGAACAAATATTGTCATCATTTAATTTCCTTTGATTTTATTTTATTTTATCATGAATTAATACCTATAACGCTAATACTTATTTTTTAAAAATTCCAGTCATTTTTTGAATGTCCAGAATATCGAAACTAGAAACATATTCCGTATACACATGTTTCCCGTCCCTTAACGCTCGAAATAAGCGTCAGTTAAAAATACTTCAATATCTATCAATCAACATGAATCACAAAAATTTACCAAGTCATGTTTTTCACGATGTGGCCTAGCTCACCTAAAATTGGAACAACTAGTCAGAAGAAATCCCCGCATTTCTGTGTCTTAGCATGTAATTATAGTATTTCAACATGAAAATAATCTATAATGAATCCGCCGCATTCCAAATTGACCAGAACCTCTTCATGCTCAAACAGTGAAGTCCCAGCGAAATATTTTCTGATGGAAAAGAAATAAGCACGGAATCACTATATTTTATTTATTCAATATGGAATAGTTCATGAAAACTTTGATCTCCAGTTCTATGCGAAAGATTATTTAGAAAAAAATATATTGATTATAATTTCGGTGGCTCAATAATAATAATAATATCAAGAATTTGATTTTTTAAAATATTTTTATTGATATTTTGTTCAACACTATATTTCAAGAAAAATAATAAATTATGTTAAATCTGATTTTAGTTATGGTATGGTTACCATAGAAACTGAAAAGGTAGGAGGTTAAACTGTTGCAATGTGCAGGGAGAAGTCTCTATGTAGGTCAGGAGGAGACGTGGGCGTACATAGATTGAACACATTATAAATTATTGCTTGCATTTCAAATATCTGTACACACAGCGGATATAACTTCATTCTGTTTATTGCCCCAAGAAAATTCAAGAAGAGGACTAAATGAACTACCAACTAATTTGAATAAGATAGTGAAATAATTATGACCCTTCATAAAAATAAACATATTTTATACAAATATATATTTTTTTAATATCTTTATTGAAATTTACAACTATATATCATATAATACATTCAGTAAATTTGATCTTAGTTAAAATGGAGTGTTACAGGCGAGCAGAGAAACTACCCATTGGTAGCACTCTAATGACATTTTACATAAGCAAGTCTCGTGGCCATCTTCTTTTCAGGCTCCTGGGAGGTTTGATAAGAATGGAAGAGGATGCAAGGTTAGAAACAATGGGATTTCAGTGGTTAGGGAGTTTATGATGGAAGGAGTGAAATCTGGTTCGGGCTATATCAGTTACATAGGGAACATTAAGGTGTTTATTTATGATTTTATTTGTGACAAAGTAAGGAGCATTGAGGATTTTACGAAGGATTTTGGATTGTAAGGATTGGATACGAGAGGAATTCGAAGGTTTAGTGGAGCCCCAAAGCTCAACTCCATATGTCCAGATTGGCCTTATTACAGTCATGTAGATCAGTCTTTTGTAATGAGTTGGAAGTTTAGACCGTTTGTCTAGCAAGTGCTGTAATTGTTGTAATGACGTGCAGTTTCCTGCCTTTCAGTCTTGTGTGAGGATTCCAGGTTTCGTTTGTCCAGATGTAGTCCAAGGTAGCGGATCTGCTCGACAGGGGTAAGAGCAACATTATTAAATGAAACTGTTGGGTAGTCGGTAGGTTTACGACAAAGGGTAAAGGTGATTTGATGGGATTTGTTGGAATGTATCTTAATCCTCCAATTACACCATTCTTCGAGGGCTGTGATATGGGATTGAAGAGTTTGGGATACAATTAATGGGTTATTATTAACTGCGAGCACACATGTGTCATCGGCTTACGTAGTGAGGATAGTGTAAGGATTGGTTGGAATGTCAGCTTTATAGACGGTGTAGAGGATGGGACCGATGATACTACCTTGAGGAACACCAGCGAACTGAGATAAATAGGAACTTATACATATATTAAAAAAAAATTGTACATTGTATGCTATGCACAGTTACATTTATATATCAAATAACTTTAGTAATATACATTAAAGCAAAGATTCATAAACAGTAGAAAGTGGCCAATTTCAAAGTTACAGTCAATGAACATTTTGTTTCGTTTGCCTAAAATAAAAAATGTTAATAATTATCATAGAAATAGTTCATGATATAAATTAAATTAATGAAAAATTAATTAAATTTAACAAACATTTTGATTAAGTAATTTTTGGAATATTCTGAAACAAAATCTTCAAGTATCTTATGATAACATAGAATAACTTTCGTTTCAGTGATTATTGTCTCATTTATGTACAATTATGTCTTATTTAGAAGATTATTACACTCAATTCAGATTGATTTTGGATGAAGAGTTTTTTTTAACCGGGTCCACCCTCTTTTTAGTATTTTCTTTTACAAATGTTCAAATATAGAATATTCAGATAACACAATAAAAAGTGGTGGGGATATACTACTAACATATTTTATTTAAATTTATATAAATTTAAACCTAATTGAATTAATTATGATATAGAAAAAATGTAGAATCTATAGGGACCACTGAAAATTTAGTGCATTTTAATTTTAAATGTCCATTAACAACGATTAATCTATTTATATAATCTATACAAGAGTAGTTAATTGCACGAATCTAAACATATTTCAGCATCGGTGGGGTCTGATATATTTCTCTGACACGCGATCCTCGATATTGCAAATCGCCTGGTATTCGCAAGACAATGGAGAATGTTTAACAATATTGGTTGCATAATTAATTTAGAATGAAAGTAGTACAAGGTTAGAGCCTTTTGTTTCCGGAAAATAGTTAAAAGTTATATCTGTATTTTTTAAGAGTGAAAATGAATATTGTTTCACTTTAATATCCCTGAAGTAAAAATATATTTAGAAGGGAAATTAGTTTGTTTAAGTAATTAAGTCAATGCATTATTATGTATATTGTTCAAGAATGCAAGTATTTTCTAAAAAAGTTTTAAATTTCACTTAAACACTAGAAACAAAGTTTTGAAGATTCCACAAGTAAATTAAAAAATAATATTAAATCACATTGCTATAGTTTGAAGAATGTGATAAAAATCCATGAAATTCATTTCTAAAATTTGCAAGTATTATAATAATTAATTCATATGACTCATATGAACACAACAGAATCGTGTTATATGTTTTTTTATTACTCAACAAAAGATGTTCTATGTAATTCCTTCAATACATCTCTGATGTATAAAATGAGGTTATAAGATTCAAATTGAAACAGAATTACCTGGAATTGATAATGGGATATATTATATTTGATCAGCTAGCAAATAGATTTCAAGAAACTTAAATCAGTGATTTGTTTAATACAAATCACATAGATTTTTTTTAGCATTATTATCGATCACTTGATCCCCATTTCAATGTAATATAACCTTATGTTCAAAGGTTTTAGAATCATGATACAACTTCGAATAGTTGTTTGTATTTTTTTTTTTTTTTTGTCCTTTTGAATGGGATGCCATATTGAAATGAAAATGACATTGACACTACAAAAATGATAATAAAAAAAAAAAAAGGTTTAGAATTCATTGACCAAAATTACCGGAAAGAAAGATAGAATTAATAATATGAATAAAGATTAACTACATTCGGTGTCCCGTGAATGCTGGGAAATATTGAAAGAAGTGGAAGTAGAACTCAAGTACAACGACAAAGTTTATATGACATTGTCCATGGTCCATGGTCGATTCTCGATAGTTCTGTTGACAATTAATATTTTATATTTTTTAAGCCACGTTTTTAGCTGAATAGGAAACGATCATCAAAGTACTGTTTAAGGCAACTAAGTCCCTATTGTACCATCTTAAAGTAGATACACTTTTAAGCGATACAGTTTAGCTTAACTAAATCTATGGTTAGGAGCCTGGATTTTTTGTGTTGTTTATGACCCCTTTCTGGGACCACCTCTATATATTTAACACATGATAGTTTAACAGGGCTTAAAGACTGAAGGAGACTGGAGTCCGAATCGGAAAAAACTAAGACCGACCGCATCTCCCGGTCACATAAAAATGCGATCAAATTAAACTGTTAATATAGGTAGGAATGAAGTTGATATTTTTTATTTTCATCACGAAAACCCCTCAAATACAAAGTTTTATAGAAATGGACTTAAAAATAAATTATTAAACAAAAAATCTCTTTTATTTAGGGCTTAAATACCAATTTGTTAATTAATTTTATTATTTTTTATAGAAATAATAACCATCTCTAATTGTGGTTAGTAATAAAAATAGACATATAAAATGAGAAAGAATTTGATATGTTTTTTTTTTTATTTATAGCCTATTTACAACTGTATTTACATAAAAATACAACTAGTACATTTGATGTAAGATCAAAATGGAGTGATACAGCCATATAGAGAAACTACGAATTGGTAGCACTCGAATAATATTTCTACACTAGAAGGTCTCGAGGATATCTTCTTTTCAGGCACCTCGCAGGTCAGGAATAAAAGAAGAAGGAAGGTTAGAAAGTAGAAGGTTTTGTGGTTAGGGAGTATATAATGGAAGGATTGATATATGGTTCGGGATAGATCGGTTACATATAGATAAGGTCTTTAAAGATGATTTTATTTGTGACAAAGTTATTTGGTATTTGAATTCGAATTTTCCAATTTCCATGGCTGCTATGTCAATATTCAGATTTTGCTTTTACTTGCCTATATATGAAACATATTTTCATCCTGTATAATAAAGATATGGAATAAAACTGTATAATAAAATTATTATATATGTCTTAAGACATTTATAGAACAATTTCATCTCAAAGTAAGGCGGTAAGTGTAAGTTCTATGATGCGAGTACGCACCAGATTTGTAACATTTTGTCAGAACCTTTTGTACAATCACCTGAATTCTTTGTTTAAATTATTATTTTGTACCACTTGTCCCTATAATCGTCTTTGTAGGTTGCAAAGTTATTAACCCCGTGACCTGCACTATACAAGAATAGAAAAACTGGAAATGACTAAAAGAGAGAAGTACTGTAATCTCCCCAGTTTTTTTTTATTTCTATGAAATCTCGTGCTTAAGGATTTTATGGGACGTTAAAAACGACTTGCTTTCACCTCAACAAAAATTTTTTTCACATACTTTACATTAAGCGTCTTTTGATTTGTATAATTTATTATACAGTTAAACTCATTTAATACAATCGGGAATACTGTTCTTCTTAATTAGCACAAAGAGACAAATCGATTCATGACAACCTTGAAATGAATAATATAAAAAAAATTATATTATTTTTTTTCTCGACCCATAAGGTCCATTGTTCGTTCCGCCGTGGATATTTTTGGAAGTCGAATCACCAAATAAAAATTGGTTTAATTTGGTGTCTCCTCACCGTTCTCAGACTTAATTACAAATTTCCAAAAACTGAAGTGAAGTAATACGGTCTTGGGTTTCTGATAATATCCACTAAAGACGCAAGTTTCTTTTACTAGGAATTTTGAGTTATCAGACAAGTTTGCTTATCTTCATTATTCTCAGTTAGAGACATTAACGTTTGTTTCGCGTTTGTTGAACTCGATAGCGAGACTTGATGCTGATATCGTTCCAGGAAAATTACTGATGGATTTCAATCATTCTTGACACTTGGAAGAGAGTAACCATTCTGATTCTTTTTTTTTTTTTTTTTAAATAATATTTAAGTTACAGATGCACGTCTTCCAAAGGTTAGATACCATCGCATTAAAAAGTGAAACGTTTACCCATTAAAAGTTTTTTAACATATCAAATTACGTTTTTTCAATACTGCATTTTAAAAAAGCTAATTCGATTTTTTTTAAATAAAATAATACAATTTTTACCTCTAATGAGCAGCAGGTACAAAAAATTGTCTTCTTTGAACTATATCAGGTTCACATGCTACCGTAAGTTCATTTTATTGAAGAAAAAACGTAAAGTATCCCTCAATTTTCATTCATATATATATGTATGTATATACGGGGAGTGGTGTGGCTTAGTGGTAAGGTACTGTGCTACTAAATACAAGGGGCCGGGTTCGAATCCAGCATTGAAAACTAATTAATAATTTTATTACTCTAGCCGTGTGTCAACCCTCTGGGTTCGGGAGACCTCCGGGGTCCACCTAGCCTCATAAAATGGGTACCATTAATTGGAGAAAAATCTGGTGGTCGAGCGTGATTGTGACCAAATCATCTCCTTGCTCAACCGTTGGTCTATTCGTTAAGATGTCCTGAAATGTTAATTAATAGAGGCTTCCGTTTAGGTCTTTTTATCCCGATTTTCCATCTTTCTTAATTTATTTCCCATTTTCAAAATTTCAATGAAGTTCAAAAATTTTATTACAACACAATATTTTAAGTTCCTGGCTCAATAGTTTATAGAAATATTCTTTTAGCGAGGTTTTTTTTATTAAGGCTGTTATGTTTACACCAGCTTGGCTGTTTATAAATTACCCTCTTTTCTTTTATTTGTTTTACAGACGCTTATGCACTAGAATCCCATTTGAAGGATGAAGAATGGACTGTTCTTCTTGATGGATTTTTTGGTTTTATTTGTTACCAAGGTTATAGAAGAGAAGATTATATATTATTCATCATATTTCTGCAATTATGCCGCATATTTGTGAAATTCATTCATTTTCGTTTGTTTATTTAGGTTTGGTTACTATGGGTCGCCTAAAGATTATAGGAAATCCGTTGTACATTCGGAAAATTAAGTTGAGAAATCTTCAGTAACAATAGAGAAATATAGATTTTCGGCTAGGTCATATACTCATTAAAATAGTATCATAGGGCTTAAATCACAAAATTTTAAAAATCTTCATCTTAAATATCTTTAGTTTTGTTTATTTGAATCAAATAAACAGTTCTCATTGATAGCAATAATAAACAATGGATAAATATAAAGTATTAAAGAATTTTATATATAACAAAAGAAAAAGTTGAGACATCCGATTCAAAAGGGAAAAACCGGGACCGCTCCATCTTACCCTATTACAGCTTCGTTATCTGTTATATAGGTGTTTTATTCTTAGCAAGAACAAAATTTGTATTTGTTATTTCCTACTCAAGAATTTTTGTAACAATAGAAAAATAGAAATTATTCGTTTATAATTTCCGCCTTTCAGGGCTTTTTTTTTTTTTAACATCACAATAATATCGATAACATCAACATGAGCCCACCAGTGTACACAAAACTTGTGAACGTATATGGAGTGGTAAATAAAGGTTGTTTGATGTGCACTTAATGTGACGCAATGCACCAGACTTTTTTCGATTGTCGGATACGAGCCTTTTTTTTTTTTAAATGATTTGTATATTGTTATTATATAAAATAATATGTACAACCAGTAAATTTGCTATGAATTAAAAAATGACTTGATACAAATATGTGGAGAATCTAACCATAGATAGAACTCCAATAATATTTCTAGAGAAGACCTCGGGTCATCTTGTTTTCAGACAACTAGGAGGATTATCAGGTAATAAAAGAAAATACAGGTTGGAAACATGTGGGTTAGGTTGTTTGGGTAGGAGTGATATCTGGTTCCGGCCAAATCGGCAACATATGGAACATGAGGTCTTGATGGATGACTTGATTTGTGACAAAGTAAGGAGCATTAAGGATTTTATGAATTTTGGACTGTAAGGACAGGGCACTAGAGGAATTATGGATTCAGTGAGCCCCAAAGTTCAACTCTGCACGTCCAGGTAGGCCTTATTATAGTCATGTAGATCGGTCTTTTGTAATGCACTGAAAGTTTAGACCACTTGCCTAGTAAATGTTGTAGCAGTCAAAATCAACGAGTAGTTTCCTGTATTTTTAGTCTTGTTTTTAAAACACCAAACCTCAAATTTTGAAGTGAGGTTAAATTCGTTTGTTTCTTGTCTGATTACGGTGGTTCCTTATTGAAATTATTAAAGAAAAAGGAGAAATTGAATAGAAAATCTCTACATTATGAAAAGGTAATTTGCACTATTTGACACCGTGGTCAGCAGCGGCGACAGACCGACGGTTGGAGGAAATGACGGTGGGACAGGATGTAAGCTGAGATTTAGGAGGCGCTGGACTGTGACGGCCCTGGGAGGCCACTAGCCCTTCACATCCGTCAGATCTGGCTTTTCACGATACAGAACATGCTATACCTTCTTAAAAGTAGGAAGAATGATGCCTAGAGGAGAAGGTGGTGAACGGCAAAACCTGTGACAAAATAATGATTGGGATTGGGGGGGGGAGGAGGGGGTGCACAATTTTGGGTTGTTAAAACAACTTTTGGATAAAACCGTAATTTTGTGTGGTGTTTCAATCAAGAACTTCCTTGCCAGCTACCAAGATGAAATAATAACTCACTTATACACACAATAGCTGACCCGGTAATACTTCCCTATTGCTAGATTTCAGTTTTTATTATATATGATTGAACAATAATAATTGAAAGTTTGATAATTTAGTTAAAATTAAGCACTTTCGTATACATATATATGTTAATTGTAATGACTTGCCAACAAATTCTATTATATTTTTTTAAGAATAAAGGCAAAAAGTTCAGTAAACCAAATTTTTTGTAACAATTATCTGATTTCAAAGGTTTTTTCTTTTATTTATTTGTTATTTAAATTCATTAATATAACGGAGTTGAGCTATGGAGCTCCACTAAACCATCTAATTCCTCTAGAATCCAATCCTTACAGTCAAAAATCCTTCGTATAATCCTTAATGCTCCTTACTTTGTCACAAATCAAATCACCCATCAGGACCTCAATGTCACATATGTTGCCGATTTCGCCAGAATCAGATTCCAATCCTTCCTTGATAAACTTCCCAACCACCCAAACCAACTCGTTTCAAACCTGGCTTCTCATTCACTACCTAATAATCCTCCTAGGCGTCTAAAAAGAAGATGGCCTCGAGATCTTCTTTAGAAATGTTTTTGGAGTTCTATCAATGGGTAGATTCTTCACATGTTTGTATCATGTCATAATATCACTTACAATAAATTTACTTGATGTGTATATATGTATACAGTTATAAATAACAATAAATAAATTATTAAAAAAAAAATTCATTAAAGTTTTTTTAATGGATAAATCCAAGATTACAATAGTTCAAGACCTTCTCAGGACGACACAAAACATTTAAAAACCATAATAAGTCGATTACGAACTTTCGAAGATCTTAGGTTAGTAGCAAACAATCAATTTTTTTTCAAAGAGATCATATTCATATATAATTAATGATAAATACTTACATTTCATACTGCATTTATATATATTATTAATATACTATATACGAGATTAATGAATAAAATATATTGATAATTTTTTTATTGTTTGATTAAGGAAAACAATTAAATTTTACAGGAGAGAGGAGGGAGTATATACTATCGGCCTTGGGGGGTGGGGGAGGATTGACACTCCTGCTTAAAAGATTCCATTACCACCTGGGACACTATTTCCGAAATTGGCATTTGATTGATTGATTGAAATTGATATTTCAATCAATCAACGGTATGATTGACACCGGTCCTTTCACTATTGATAATAATGCGAAAACCTTTCACTTGGTTTCAGTTCTAAAATACATAAATCAACAAGAACTCCCAGATTAGGGGTTTTCACTAAAGTCCAACTTTTAAGTATTGAAGAACCAGGTACAACCTTCTTTGTTGGTACGACCAACTTTAGCTAAATGAAACCTACTATCCGCACTGAATATCAAAGAAAAAATGTATTCCTATATATTTTATGTGAAGATTTTTATGAAAAAAGGCTAAAAAACAACTTAAAAAACACCCCAAAACACTTGTTAAATATAGAAGCATATATTTTAAATATATATTGGAGCTAGATCCGCTAATTTTGTGATATCGGGCTCACATATTTTTAATATGAAAATATCAAGGATAAGAGAACATTTACAAAACAACGTTTTTTTCAGAAATAACCAATGTTTCTATTATGAATATTATTAGTAATAATTATTTTAATTGGATGTTCTTAAATGCCGCTATATTCAAATGAGCGTACAGGATGTTTAAGGTAAACCTTCTGTTTTATAATGGTTTAATGCATTTTTATTATATTCCACATGGTTATTTTTCATTTTCAATTGCACGTTGGTTCGTTTTTCAGTTCTGTTGCTGAAACTAATGAATTTGTAAATTCTTACGTGTTTTTAGTTCCCATAACTGTTAAGTACAAAATATAAATTGAGTATGTAACTATTATACAAAATAGGGTCTCAGCATGGGCTTTAGAATATTCGTAAGCAGATTCACGACGCACGTTTACAAATATGCCTTCTCAGCACACATACTCCGCTAAATCTTGTTTTCCATTAACTCATCACAATAGCTTGTTCTTCATTTCTCGGGTATTACATTTGACTGAAGGCTCACGTGAATGATTGTATCATCACAACAGTGAGAAAGTATGACAGTACTTGTCTAAACGCTAATGGTAAACCGAACTTCGCTAACAGATCAACTTTTTAAATAAATAATGAAAACTGGTGATTAAATACAACAAACAACAATTAGCAAGTTATGTATAAGGTTGGTGTTATGTGGTTATAAGGTGATATAGTTAACAAGAAAGGCGTCTATATGTGGTTGGTGGTCTTCGGACGTGTGCATGACAGATGATAATACTACAAAATATCAAGCAAATACAGTTAGTATGAGTGTAGGGCCATGAGAGAAATTTTTCAGGGTGTTATTGGCTGCGAAAGTTATCAAAGTCTCGCTGTGCCATGAAACTTGGGCTTTAGGTCACACGAGGCTCACCCACTCCTATCTTATATCAAAAGAAACACCTCCGAACTGCCAGTATTGCAATAACAATTTAACAATAAGCCATGTTTTCCAACGATGCCCATATTTTACACCACACCTCAATAGCTTGGGACTAAGCCAAGATATCTCAAAAGGCAATAGAATTGGTTTTTCAGTTTTTGAAATCACAAAATTTACTGACAAAAATATAACGATCGGAATAAAAAAAAAAAAAAATAATAATAATCAAAAGAAAAAAAATTAAAAATAAATAAATAAAATAATCAAATCAAAAAATAAATAAAATTTAACGAATATTAGCAAAATTAAATAAAATATAAATGGCGTTGATGACCAATGAAGTTTGGCGCCACTAAATAACCAAACAAACAAACAAACAAACTTGGGCTTTAGGTCAGTTGGGACCATTCTGAACTCTGTACTTCTATGTCGTTGAAATATTGTCAGTGTCGAATCAAGCCATATAGAGATGGTAAGTTTCATCAGTTAGGAAAGGTCTCAAATAAACAAGTATTGATCATTCTAAAAATATCCTGATGAGAAAAATTGTATAAGAGACATGACTAATCATGGGTGATGTTGCTAAATATGTATGGATACTTTAGGTCAATTAAGCATGAATTAGGAATATTTTCATTGAAAGTCATTATGCATATCAATAGTGGGTCATTTTTTAATTCTAGACTTAATCAAATTTAATTTTTTGTTCTGATTTTTTTTTTATCTGTTTTCCAGGAATCCATTTTTACTCAAAAATTCATTAAATCAGTTGAGAAACTTGCACTAAATTGCAGGATCTGAGAACTGCTTTAGTATGGAGATTAGAGGAAATTACACAAGATGTTGCAGTGAACCTTATTTGAAGGCTTGTGGTCTTCAAGCAAGAGTTGGTAATATATGTTGCTGTGGAAATTCAAAATCACATTTAAAAAATCAAATGTTTTCTTCTCTTAATTGTTAATTTACAATTTTTTTAAATTGCTTGTTGGTGTGAATGTGTTTTTATTTTATTGTTACTTAAATTTAATTTTCTTTGTCTTATACATAAATGATTTTATTTTATTTATCATTTATTCAGTTTTATTATATTTTTGATATTGATTCCTATTTTTATTTATACAGGCAAGATAGTATTTTATATCTTTTATTTATATATTTCTTAATTATTATTCTAAAATTAATTTATTTTCTTTTAATTCAGTGAGAACTATAATTATTACATTTTTTTTTCTGGATATATTTTATGATTGAGGATTTTAACACTAATACTTAAAATGACTTAATTTGTGGCAGATTTTATTAATTCTCTTTAAAAAAATGAAAAATAATATATATTTTTAATTACGTTTAAATCAATAAAAAATTGGGTATATACATGTATAATTTAAAACGCTCACATAGAATTATTAAAGGATTTTCTTGAATAATAAGTTATAAATCATTGATTAAAAAATGGCTGCTTTAAGTAAACCTTTTATTGTTTAAATTATATCATAAAAAATACAATGCTGACGTTTCGTCCTCTGAATTTTTGGCATTTTCAAAACTTATATTACATGAGAACATCCATACACTTTGTACATATATATTTTAAATGCACTGTTTTTTTTTTTTTTAACGGAGTTTCTGTACGGGTCAGATGAAGAGTTGGATTTCATGAAATATGCATGACATAGTTTCATTGCCTAAGGCCTTATAATTCATTAATCAATTGTGAATCTGATTACGTTTCTACCTAGATGAATAGAAAGCGAATTATATTATGTATAATTCTTTTTCTTAATTGAAAATAATAAATTTTCAAATGAACCGATTAGAATCTAAAAATATCGAAGTCAAATATAAAAAAATATATATATAATTAAAACCAATAAAATTATTATTATACCTGTGTACATAATAATAATTTGAAATAACATTTGATATTTGGCAATTTATTTTCATATACATTTGGAAGATTATAATTTTAAAAGGCACAATATTTTTATTGGAGGATTAATGAAAAGGAATAGCATTCAACACAAAAATAAAATAGACAATGAAACATGGTGTTAACACTTTTTTTTTCTAAAGGAAAACAGAATAATGTATAAAATACTTTTTTAAATTAATTTCTGTCTTTCTTGTGGTACATTTTCACTAAAATGTTGTCAGTAACGTTTTGAGCCTTACTGTTTACTTTTGCCAAATAAATAAATATTAATGACAAAGGTATTTCTAACAATAATGCTAGTAACATTTGGATGTCGGCAGTTTACACCAGCCAATAGTGGAATGTTATTAAAATGATCAACTATTTGGTATAAACAAAAGTGTTATTATTTAAAATTAAAATAAATAATGGAAAAATGTTATTACCATGTTAATAATAAGTGTTATTTTAACGTGTAAATCCACTTTAATCGTCTCAGAGTAAGCAAAACCAGAAAGAAACTATTTTGGAGAAGAACCAAGAGATTGCTTGTATGTCTAGGAAAGTTTCAACAAATTAAACGACACACGTTTATCAATTTATAAACACATTTACATCATTATAACAATAAATTATTTAGAGAAAAATGAACATGATTCACTTATTATTTCCAAAACACCTGAAATATGATGGATAAAAATACTATAATACTACGAACATTAAAAAAGAGACAATATACATAAAAAAGGAAGACACTTTCCAAAATTACTTTAAATTTCTTTTAACCGACGTTCCGGAATGCTCATTCATCTTCAAGGACTATTATTCTAACAAAAAAAATTTAGTCCATTGACATACGTATATAAATTATTTCGCCTAATTTAAAAAAAAAAGAGAAAAAACATGACTTAAAACATTAATTTAGTTTATAGGGACCTTTGCTAAGTTTAAGTATCATGATATCATTGCTTTTTGTTAACAATGCAATTTTGGAAAGTGTTTTCACTTATTATATTGACGGGAAATATTATTTCGGACTCCCCGGACATCATATATTATCGCCTGCACGAGAATTAGCTCAGAGGACTTCATATATTATTCATATCTTTTAATTTTTTTTTCATTTCTTTTAACTTATTTACATGTTATTAAATTTATTTATTAGTTTTTTAAAACTTATTTGTTAATTTTTTAATTGTTCTACTGATGTGGCTATTTTATTTTTTATTTGCTTCTACAATTATATATGCTTTTATTGATAATTCTGTTTTATTTGCATTGATTTTTTGTAACGGATTGAACATGTGTTGCGGATCACTGGAGAAGAGAGGTACGGAAGAGTGGAATAGATATAATAGAGTAGATAGGGTTCAGAAGAAAGAGAGAGAAAGAATGAATAAGGAAAATGTAATATAACTTTGTGTGAGAGGGAGGAAAACAAAATATAAAAAATAAAATATATTACATTTTAGTTAATTATTGTTTGAAAAAAAAATTGTATCCTTGTTAATATATGTTAGTGTTTATATATCAAATCATAGATTGATAAGTAAGCTGTTTTTTTAGCAACCCATGTAGCCGGGCAGAAATTCTCTCTCATAAATTAGTACTTATCTGTAAGTTAATAGAAGTATGTAATATAAATAAAAAGAGTATATTATAATCTTTGATCTATAGCTCAAATTTAATATTTATTGACGCGTGTCAATCTTTATTAGGAGACCTACTCTGTATAAACAATGAAAGTGACATCTGTCAGTCTGTCATCTGTCTTTCCTAGTCTGATTTATAAAACAAAAAAGCGAAACAACTTATTATGTTTTTATCGATAATTCTGTTTAATTTGCATTGATTTTTTGTAACGGATTGAACATGTGTTGCGGATCACTAGAGAAGGGAGGTACGGGAGAGTGGAATAGATATAATAGAGTAGATAGGGTTGAGAACAAAAAGAGAGAAAGAATGAATAAGGAAAATGTTATATAACTTTGTGTGAGAGGGAGGAAAACAAAATATAAAAAATAAAATATATTACATCTTATATTAATATTTGTTAGTGTTTATATATCAAATCATAGATTGATAAGTAAGCTGTTTTTTTAGCAACCCATGTAGCTGGGCAGAAATTCTCTCTTATAAATTAGTACTTATCTGTAAGTTAATAGAAGTATGTAATATAAATAAAAAGAGTATATTATAATCTTTGATCTATAGCTCAAATTTAATATTTATTGACGCGTGTCAATCTTTATTAAGATACCTACTCTTTATAAACAATGAAAGTGACATCTGTCAGTCTGTCATCTGTCTTGCCTAGTCTGATTTATAAAACAAAAAAGCGAAACAACTTATTATGTTTTTATCGATAATTCTGTTTAATTTGCATTGATTTTTTGTAACGGATTGAACATGTGTTGCGGATCACTAGAGAAGGGAGGTACGGGAGAGTGGAATAGATATAATAGAGTAGATAGGGTTGAGAACAAAAAGAGAGAAAGAATGAATAAGGAAAATGTTATATAACTTTGTGTGAGAGGGAGGAAAACAAAATATAAAAAATAAAATATATTACATCTTATATTAATATTTGTTAGTGTTTATATATCAAATCATAGATTGATAAGTAAGCTGTTTTTTTAGCAACCCAAGTAGCTGGGCAGAAATTCTCTCATATAAATTAGTACTTATCTGTAAGTTATTAGAAGTATGTAATATAAATAAAAAGAGTATATTATAATCTTTGATCCAAAGCTCAAATTTAATATTTATTGACCCGTGTCAATCTTTATTAGGAGACCTACTCTGTATAAACAATGAAAGTGACATATGTCAGTCTGTCATCTGTCTTGCCTAGTCTGTTTTATAAAACAAAAAAGCGAAACAACTTATTATGTTTTTAAAATTTACAATAAAAGTAAATTAACGAAAAATCAAGCTTATCTACATTAAATAATCTTGGATTTTCCAACATTCCTCCTGTTAACTACACAAGATACAATTGTAATAAATAACAATATACGTTCGACAGGTCATGTAATATTAAAAAAATATTATATATGTATGTTTGCTTTGGTTTTTTCAACACATAACCGCTTTTTCCTAGCAGGTAGTCCGTCTGTTATTTCTATGTTTGATTTTATTGTAGAAACAAAAATATAAAATAGAAATAACAGACGAACTAGCTACTAGGAAAAACGGTTACATTTGGAACAATGAAAGCAAACCTACATCCATTTCAAAACCTATTCAGTTCTGGCTCAAACCAGGAGTTAGTTGGACCATAATGTAGAACATACTGAAATGGACATTGTAAGTAATGTTTTAATTGTAATAGATATTATTCATAAAATACACTATATACTAGTGGTTTTGTAATTATTAGTTAAAGAAAGTATTTGTTCTAAAAAATGATTATTTTTCATTGTAGGGCATGGCTATTAAAACAGTAAAGTTGAGAAATATCGCCTAATAAATTTGTATTATTATTGACTGATCTTGAAGACCCACAAAACTATACATATATATTTACAACAGTCAAGAAAAAAGTTATTCAATATAATAAACTGTACAATATAATAATGAACTGTAAAATTATGCCAGAGGTATTATATAGAAGTTTGACTGAGTTAATCCCTAAATGGATTTAATTGGCAAAGTAATTAAATTAAAATGTTTTTCCAAGAAAATACTGATCCTAACTGGAGCATACAATATTAAACTTTACTACATGCTCATATTATATATAATTTATGAGTAGAGTTTGGCAAAAAGTAATTTAAATTACAATTACTTTCCACTTACTGTAATTTAAATCTAGGGAATAAAATCACAATTTTGATTATTAATTACAACTACTTGACGGACCACTGTTAATTTTAATAATAGTTAGAAATTAAAATTACTTGTTGAACCAAAGTAATTGCAATCACATTTGACTGTAATGAGTAATTCTTATTACATTTTGCCCAACACTGTTTAAAAGTAATTATCTGGATTCTTTATGAGTACTGTTCATCAGAAAACCTATATTCTCTTCATTAATAAAAATGAAGAATTTATCATGAACCTATGAAAGGATTGCAGGAATCCATGCAATGAAGAACAGTAAATAATAAAAAACAAAAGATATATATA
>NW_027106117.1:112671-115763 GCF_000696795.3 Halyomorpha halys | reverse complement strand
TTTAATTATTTCATAATTTATTATTAGTTGATATCGATCATTTAAAAATAATACCTTTTATAGATATATAAGAGCAAATCAAAATTATTATTATTCTATTTCTTTTAAAATGTCATTATAATGGTAATTAATAGGAGTTATTTTTCAGCTCTTACATTCATCACTTGCATTGTTTTTACTAAGAAGGTTCCAAATAAAAATCATATAAGAATACATAAATATCTAAAAAAAAAAACCCTAACTCTAGAACTGATTATAGTGAAGTTTGGAGACTCTTTATCAGTTTCGAAAATTAATCCCAGTTATTTTCAGTATGGTTTAGATCTGGAGGCATATGCGGCTACAGCTATATATCGGGAAACCATAAAGTGTATGAAATCGGACGCGTGCTCACGTGTTTGTGTGAGTGTGTTTCAATATCGGGTACAAAATTATCATGAATTTTTCTTGAATGAAAATTCATGAAATATCTCTGATACATATCTTTATCTGTCAGTATAAATGCTTTTTTCAACGTATCCTTTTTTTTTTATTATTTACTATATATATGAGCATATATGACTTTTTTTTTTGTATATTTGCTTTGTCCTCATAGAATCCCTACGGAGTTTATTTGTCCATTCTAGTGCAACCGCGCAAATAAAACTGACGTTATTTCATTTCTTACTTAATATTAACAAATAATTAATTTAATATTTATTATTTTTATAAAACAAAAAACAGTGCATAGTATTATTAAAAAAATACATGACTTTATAATTCAAAATACTGAATATTGCTATAATATTAAATGAATTAAAATATTGGAATTTCAGTACTGTAACTTTAATTAAGTGAATGTAGTCACTTGTTTATGCGCAGAATCTGAAAATATATTAGGATAAACTAACTATAATTACCATTGATTAACATGGGTGTTAAATTTAATTATTTACTGTTGAATTAATAAGAAATTTGAAGAACCGAAAAATCTGATGGATGTCCATCTGTTGGATAATGTTTGTTAAATATAATTTTATTGCAAAAATTATGTTGAATTTAAAGTATTCATTGACATCATGAACTTCATCAACACCTATTCTTATTGATCCTAAAAAATAAAGAGGTGAGAGATTTTTTCCGTAAATCAATGTTAAAACATGGCTTACCCTGCAAAACTTTGTTAATGGCAGTTAGTGGTGCAAACTTAATTCGTCAAAGATAAAAGATATAAATAATTTGAAAGACATAAGATGTTTTATGATGTGTAAAACATACCCATGGCTATGAAGTTCACAACTTTTATATTTAAAAAATAATAAAAATTAGTCGAAGTAAATTCCCTCTCTACTTAAATTCCCTGTTTCTTTATTATATACCAACAGAAAAGCATCGTTTCCTCCGGTTGGTAATGGTAGAGATGCGTTTAGAAAATTTTATTTGTAATGATTCTAATCACATTTCACAAATTTTTCGAAACAAACATTAATTTATACGATGTACTTATTAGTTCATTATAATAATTAGTCATCAAAGTATTGAATTTTTAGTCAAATCTAACACCCTTATAAAAAATGAAGCGGGGTATAGATTCCTTTATTTGACAGCTTATATTGTGCTAACGTCTGTTTGGGGAATATCGGTTTTTAAATTTCTAGCTTAACTAGTCATGAAAAAAAAACATTTTTTTTAAGATTATAAAAATGAATTTCATTATAATAAATAAAAAATAGTGGTTAAGTATACGAATATCACACTCATTTATACAAATCAAACTTTGATATATATAATATATCAATATTATATTTATGTTATAATTTCAATTAATTATATATTTTTGAATTAAAAACAAAACTTGATTAGCGGTTTTATACTAAATTAAAAATATAAAGATAAGCTTCGAAACTTAAATAAATATGTTATATAAAACAATAAATATTCATATCCTTAAACAAATTCGATGTTAAATAAATTATTGTATGACAAAATGTAACTTACGAAGATAAATCAGATTTGACGGTCCAACCCCTTCGCTAGCTGAACACGGACTGAGTAGGATAAGATCCCCCCACTTCGTTACGCAGGCGTACGGCAGTAACCGCTTGATTTTGGTGGTTTATTGGGAGCATAAGTCCCTTTTTAAAGTACCTATTTAAAGTATTCAAAAACCTTTTTTATTTTTTATTATTTATAGTATTTTTTTAAAGTATAAATATTACTCAACCTTTAAATTTAGAAAAAGGTCTGTGTTTGCAAACAGTTATGATTATCAGCCCTGTTACTTAGCTGTAAAACAAAAAGAAAAAAAAATTGAAAATATAAAATTTCGAGTGCGTCAAAATAGACCGACATACTTTGGTAAAAAATAAATAAATAAAGACCAAGTTGTAAATACACCCATAGTACCGGGTATCAATTGATTGCCCAGGGGTTCTACCCTGTTATCTCATATTAAAAACTAATCCATTACCTTATATTAATTACAAATAAAGAAAATAATTTCTAATAGATTCCTGAACATCGTTTTTTAATTAAATTTTTAAATAAAAATATAAGCACACTTAAACGGTTCTTCATCAGGAAGAAACAATTTTGGCTAAAATGTTTGCTTTTACGTCATAAATTTAAGCTAAATTTTAACATTTGATAAAACGTTGCTTTTATGACATAAATTTAAGGACCTTAATATTTGAGTATAAAAAATTGTTTTAATTTTTTTTTTACAGAGGGGATAATGCTTCAAATTTTTGGTGATATTTATATGTTATATATATTTTTAATGAAATACTACTTCCATTTTTTAAAATTATAATTATTTTACTTTTTCCACCAACGTTTCGTCATGTTCAACCTTCTTAAAGGTTTTTTTTCTTCTAAAATTCACAATAGTCAACTTATTCTAGAAATATGTATAATTTTTTTTTTTAATATTTATTTATTGCTATATACAACTGTACATTATAATACATTTAGTAAATCTGATCTATGTTAAATTGGAGTGTTACAGGCGTGTAGAGAAACTACCTATTGGTAGCACTCTAATGACATTTTACATTAGCTGGTCTCGTGGCCATCTTCTTTTCAGGCGCCTCGGAGGATTGTTAGAAATGGAA
>NW_027106117.1:110309-112311 GCF_000696795.3 Halyomorpha halys | reverse complement strand
CAAATGTAGTCCAAGGTAGCGGATCTGTTTGACAGGGGCAAGAGTAACATCGTTAAATGAAACTGTAAGGCAGTCAGTAGGTTTACGACGAAGGGTAAAGGTGATTTGATGGGATTTGTTGGAATTTATCTTAATCCTCCAATTACGACACCAATTTTCGAGGGCTGTGATATGGGATTGGAGATTTTGAGATACAATTAATGGGTTATTATTAACAGCGAGCACACATGTGTCATCGGCATACGTGGTTAGGATTGGTTGGAATGTCAGCTAGACAGTACACTACAGCTACAGACGGTGTGGAGTATGGGACCAAGGATACTACCTAGAGGAACACCAGCGGGCTGAGAATAGAGGGATGAATAGGAACCATTGTGGTTTACTTGGAAAAATCTATCAATGAGAAAGGAACGAATGATGAGAAAGTATGTAGGAGGTAGGAATTTACGGAGTTTGTAAAGCAGTCCCGGGTGCCAGACTCGATCAAAAGCCTGTTCTACATCGAAAAATACTCCGCGCTCCAAAGAAGACGAGACTACGTCCACTACACGATGACATTGCTGGATAGTAGAGTGGGATGTTCGAAATCCAAACTGGTGATCATGTATAATTTAAATTTGAATTGTGTATTCTATTTCACATCCGTATGGTCTTTTCCCGAATTGATTCTAGAATATACATGTAATTCATTTTATAAAATTTAATTCGTTTAATATAATTTTAATCCATATTTTTTGGACACATTATTCTTTTGGATCATCATTCTCATTTTTTTTACTCTCCGTGTAGAGAGATCTGCGATGATTTTTTTTTCAGTGTATTCTGTGAATTTCACCGTTTTCATCTATAATATTTTTTGTGTGTAATAATATATAAATAAGTTGTAGATAGGCAAAAAAGAACCGTTAGTAATATGAATTGGTAAGTTCAATTCCTTATTATAGCAATTATCATGAATGAGAACTTTATTTTAATATATTAGATAGAATATAAAAGACATAAGAAATTATTTATTAGCAGTTAGATTTATCCATAAGTGTGTTTTAAGGCAAAAAATTATATTTGTATATTGGTGCAAATGTCAGATTTATTATATCGGATATTTGTTTTTATTTTATTGATATAATACTTTTATTTTATGGATTTTTGTAATTTATTTAATTGTATTTTGTTATTTTTTAAATTGTAAATTTCGTACTATTCCTACTATAATTTTTTTTCTTTTTTGTTTTTTAGTTTAGTCTGTATGTATGGTTTGAATGAATAGTTATTATGCTAATACTTATTGCCTTTGATTGTGAAAATTTGTATTATTATGTTTCAGTAAAAACTATTATTATATTTAAAAATAATTAAATTATACAGTGTTTTGCGATCGCAATACTTCCCCTTCTATATATTTCATATATATTGGTAAGTGAAAGTATTATATAGTAAAGTAACAGTGATAGTGACGGTACGTTTTTCGCTCATACGTAGAAGTTGGTGATACTACCAATTATCAAGTAAATTCTGATAGTACGACAGTAAATGTTAGGTCACACGATCATAGCGGCTGTTAGCTTTCACTATCACTTTTACTGTCAACATCAACGCCATTGTAGAATCTCCGCTTTAGAACAAGGTAGACAAACCCGCAACAATTTAGAGAAGTTTCATTAACCCGTCAACCGTGAAATTCATTTTTTAGTACTCAGCATATACGAATTCTTTCACTAGGACGTGTCAGTACGTTACGGAGGACGTAATTTCATATTCTTATTCTTATTTATGCTTAAAACAAATGAAAAGACTATGAAATATATATATTTTTGTTCATTTATATATAAAGCATAAAGGAAAATACAAAATTATAAATAAATAGAAAAGAATACCAACTAAAAATGGAAACATGGATTTATAAATTTTACAAACAATTATAAAGATTATAAAAAATATATATTTTTTATTTAGATACACAATAAAAAAAAGTTAACAATTACAGAACAAGAAACAAAATCAC
>NW_027106117.1:100451-110094 GCF_000696795.3 Halyomorpha halys | reverse complement strand
GAATGGGATGTTAAGGTCTTTGTGAATGAGTTTATTTGTGACGTAATAAGGAGCATCAAGAATTTTACGTAGGATTTTGGATTGTAACGATTGGATGCGGGAAGAATCTGATGGTTTGGTTGAGCCCCAGAGCTCAATTCCATATGTCCAAATTGGTCTGATTATCGTAGTGTATATTTTTGTAGTGAATGGGAAGTTTAGAGCGTTTGTCAAGTTTAGTGTTGTAGCAATCGGAATCTACGAGCAGTTTCTTATCGTTTCAGTCTTGTGTGTGGATTCCAAGTAAGTCTCTTGTCAAGATGGAGTCGTATCGAATCTGTTCAACAGGCGTTAGTGGTGTATTTAGAAAGGATACTGTAGGACAGGAGGGCAGAGGTTTACGATGGAGAGTAAAGGTGATCTGGTGGGATTTGTCAGGATTTATTATTTTTTATTTAAATACACAATGACGAATTTAAAAAAAGTTAACAATTACGGAACAATAAACCAAAGGACACAAATAAAAAGAGAAATATTGAGTATATTTATATGTAAAAATTCAAAACTCTATTTCCGTGTGATATAGTGCTATCTTACAATCCGAGAACACTATTATCTAGATTCTTTGCTAACACTTTTTTTGTAGCCAAATCGGCATTTTATGGATTTAGTTTTTCCTAAAACGCTTTTCATTTGTTCTGGAAAATACCCCGGATAGTTTTCTAAATTTTATATTATATTACTAAATGTATAATAATGTACAGTTGTAAATAGCAATAAATAAATTTAAAAAAATAATAAACATTTTTTTTACAGTCATAGATAATCATGGTTTGTATGCTGTATGAACCAAAAGGATTTCTGCCTTTATTTGCCTTATAGCATTAGGTTGTTATAAAGCCTTATTAAGAATTTATTTAATTTCTTTTTTGCGCCCCCAAATAAAATATCGCGAGCCATCTTTTCAGTTCTAATAAAGTCTTTATGTTGTGTACTTAGGCGATAGTTAAGGTTTAGGTCTTTTATTCTTTGCGCTTCGCTCAGCAAGCACCTTCTTTCCAGAAAGTTTACATTGTTTGTCAGCAGGTTGTTTGTGCTACCCAGTTTTATTGATTTGCCCCTGTATCTGAATATTTGGGGTAGTTGCTCTTAAGCCCATTTCAATAAATTATCTGGCCTAATTATTTTTTAGCCCTTCTTTTAATATCATCATCCCCGCTCTTTGGATCCTTTACAAAATGGAGATATATGGTCTATAATAAATTAAAGTCCGTTTTCTGTTGAATCATGAACAGATCAAAACCACTTTACCTCTTAGTACCTCTGTGATTGTATGAACACTTAACTTTCATAATTTTTATAATCTCTCCTTCTATCTTGATTGACAGTGTGAATATCCTGTAATTATCTCAATAAATTAAAATTAACCCCTTAATTTAATCATGCAGAATATTTATCCCTTAAAAAGAAAAAAAAAAATTAAATAAATTAAAAAGTCAGAATTTATCACAGAATTTTCAAAACACACGTGATTTCACTTTACTCTATTTATTCGTATTGTGATCATTTTTACTTTTACTGAACTAAATATAAAATAATTGGAGAAGTTTGTCGGGGGGTGCGGTCAGCAAAGAACAACATAACCATATTTATTTATTTTATGCCGACGTTTCGACCTAAGTTTCAGGTCTTCATCAGGGGTTGTGGCGTAGAAGGTAGGCTCGCAACAATAAGTATAAAATATATATTAAAGGAAAATATTGCGATAGCAAAAAAATTCAAATCTGAGTTTTCAACGTTAATAACTATTTAGAGGTTACTTAAGTCCACATAACCAAGTGCGTGTGTGTTTGAATGAACAGCATGCTCAGAACGTACGAGACTGAAATTACGTAAAGGTAAGTACTTGCCTGGGATGTGACAGCACCTTTTTCGCTAAATCGACTTAATGGAATTTTTACACCTAGAAGAAATACGTAAAATCGATAAGTTGTTAAGTCTATTTTCACCAGTTTTTCTGAAATGGCTCTAACGACTTTGATTTGACTCGTCACATCCATGTGCAATCAACTGGTTTTTAATATCTTGTCGTTATTGCAATAGTCTAACCAGATCCTAATGCCGAATTTTCAAAATAAATTCCTCTAAGAATCTGATTAATGAAATAATTAACCGTCTCTCATTGTTAGCTGTAATAAACAATAGTTAAATGTGAAATATGAAAGGATTAAGATATCTTGGATCCCTGCTTTGCCTTCCACATGAGGACGGCAAAGATTGATATGAAGTTCTGAAGGCTAAATGTTGATATGGTTTAGGTTAGAACTTGTGAGGGCCGGTTATAGCCGATTGGGTTGAAGCAACAACTTTGACTGGCTCGAAACTGCAGCGACGCCGGTTCGAATCTGTCCTAGGGGTTGACTTTTATTTTTTTGGTGGTCCACGAAACCTTGACCCCCCGTCATGGATAGAATAGGGTGGTGCCCTGTAGATAACCCCCGTATGTCTGAAATGACGAAAAAAAAAAAGACAAAGTATGTATAATGTAAAATGTTATTTTTATATGGATGCAAAAGCTCTTCCCTTTTCCACGATTAGAATATCTGTCCGTTTCCTTTTCTTTGTATTTTTTTTTTTTTTGCTCTCTTGGCCAGTTGATCGGAAGGATGGTTAGTGCGGTGCCGATAATAGTGATTTTACTGTACTTGAATTATTTAATTTAAAAAAAAATACTTTTTTTTTTAAAATATGCATATGCACATGCAAAAACAATATTGTTTTTCATAACAGACCTGAGGGAATACGGAAATCCGGCATGTACGGAGTCGGAACCTGGACTAACAAATTTTCCATAATGTACAAAACTGTGACAGCCTAATCATGTGGCCACCACCATAAATATATAATTTATATTTAACATAAATATTATTTTTTTTTTTTTTAAATTACGGTCTCTAGTCTGTTGTATTTCTTTTTCAAATTTTATGATGATACGTTAGTACAGCTAATACAAACAGTAAAAGTGGACTGAGCCCTAATTGTTTTCCACAATATAAAGTTTTATCTGAGATGAAATGAAAAAGTTGAATAGAGAATCAAAGCAGAATAAGCGCCTTTCCCTTCTTTGCAAGCGGGATTCAGTTTAAGACAATGTCAAGTGAAATTAAACAGAGTGAACCAATCCACTGAGCAAAATGAAACTTAGTTGGTTTTTTTCATATAGAAAATGGCCGTTGAAGAAACTTTTAATTGAATAAATAACATGGACGTTTTATCACTCTTTAGCGTATAGTAAAATAATGGAGTACACCATTTTCCCAATTTCACTTATTCGTCTTGCTGAAAGAAATTTTCTCAATGAACAGAAGGTAACAGAAAATCGTAGTGTAATGGTTTCAAGTAATGACATTGCATGGTTGGTGGACCATGACGAAAGGAATGGATTGCGAGCTGCTCAACCATTTGGAACAGTAACGACTGCTACCTGATGGATGCATGTGTAAGGAGACAAAAGTCGTCATAGACTTTTGGAATGGATTGCATACCTTCTTTGTTTTGTTTTTTTATTTTGTAAGAATCTTTTTTTAATTAATAAAAGCATTTTTATAAATTGTTGAGGTTAAAAAAACTTTCAAAGATGAATATAATCCATTCTTTATTGTACAACGTTTCGGGGCGATTGTCCCATACTCATGCACCTTTACAATCCCCATACTTTTCATATTTTCAATTTCACAATTGAAATCATGTCATTCATATGATCATAGTTGAAAATTGTTTTACACTGAATTATTTTATTCATTTTTCTTCACTTTGTAACATTTCAACGTTGTACAATGAAGAAAAATATAGAATAGATTATATTCATCTTTGGAAGTTTTTTAACCTCAACAATTTATAAAAATTAATATAATCAAACTTCATAAAAAGAAAATCCAGATTAAAAGAATTTTGCTTCACGCTGTTCAACTTAAGCTCTGCCTAAAATTTAAAAAATCGTGTTATTTATTATTGTATTATTGTTGTTTTAACTATAATAAGGTATTTTACGAAACATCCCATTAAATATTTTGAAAAAAATTGATCAATAAAATGAAAATATCTTTTCTTTCATTTACTTATATATTGAATATACAGTAAGGGAAAGTATTGCAATTGTTTAAAATTTCGAATTCGAATTTTCGAAGGTAGAGGTTTTGTTTTGAGGTTCCCCGAGTCCAAAAAAACTAGTCTGCCAAATTTGTCGTACGAAACTGAAATAACATATTAAGGTGGAATGACAACTTTTTCGCTAAAAACGACCATCCGGAAGTGACACTTTATAGAATCGATTTTCCACATTTTTTTTTTCGATTTTTTTGCTTTTATTAAACTTTGCATGTGAATGTAAAATTAAATAGTCTTTAATATCAGCTAGGTATTATTTTCATTGAAATGGTCTGACAGGTCTTTTTTTTTTTTAATCATTTATTTATTGTTATTTACAACTGTATGACATATATACAACAAGTAAATTTGCTGTAGGTGAGATAGTGACATAATACAAACATCTACCTATTGATAGAACTCCAATAACATTTCTAGAGGAGAAGATCCCGAGGCCATCTTCATTTCAGACGCCTAGGAGGATTATTAAGTAATGAAGGAGAAGCCCCATGTTAGAATCAAGTGGATTTGGATGGTTGGGAAGTTTTTCATGGAAGGATTTTGTTTTGGCCAAATCGGCAACATATGGGACATTGAGGTCATGATGAATGACTTGATTTGTGACAAAATAAGGAGCATTAAGGATTTTACGAAGGATTGGATTCGGGAGGAATTTGATGATTTTGTGGAGCCCCAAAGCTCAACTCCGTATGTCCAGATAGGCCTTATAATAGTCATGTAGATCAGTCTTTTGTAATGGGTTGGCAATTCAGACCGTTTATCTAGTAAATGTTGTAATAGTCGAAATCGGCGAGCAGTTTCCTGTTTTTCAGTCTTGTATGAGGATTCCATGTCAGTCTTTTGTCGAGATGTAGTCCTAAGTAACGGATCTGTTCGACAGGAATAAATGGGTATTATTAAAGGATACTGTGGAGCAATAGGTCATTGGTTTACGCCGAAGGGTAAATGTGATTTGGTGGGATTTATTGGAATTAATTTTAATCCTCCAATTTTTCTGACAGGTCTTAAATGAATTTTTAAAACATCTTTCTCTAATGTACCTTTAATTCTGATTATTAAAAAAAAAATAATCTGTTCTCATTGTTAGCAATAATAAACGATGGATGAACAAAAAATATTATTACTATTATAAAAACTTCTATGAATAAATATTGGAGAAAAGTAAAGAAACCCGATTCGCACAGGACAAGTCGAAACAGTCAGATCTTTTCCGATTGCATTACTGGTTCTTCATCTTTTTCTAAGCTGTTGTATTTTTGCTAGGAACAAACATTATGTTCGTTATTGCCACCTCGAGAAACTCTAAAATATGTATTTTCATAGCAATTAATTAATTAATTAATATATATTCATTAATTTTTGCCTTCCCTTTTCTTTAGATTTTTTTTTTCTAAAATCAAAAATTAGTGATAACTTCAATCTACAGCAATGCGGGCACCACAACATATTTTATACATTGTGCCCGATGAAGAGTCAAAACCTAAACTAATCAATCTAAATTTACTTTTGACATATTTAAAACTACGGATAAGATGCGAATGTAATTTTCATACAAATTATATAGCCGTTTCCCTCCCCAACTTTGAAAACTCAAAAGGTTTAAAATATTTGAGATTCAAGACATACTAAGAATTGCGAAAATTGGGGTAAAACATTATTCAAAGAG
This sequence comes from Halyomorpha halys, assembly GCF_000696795.3. NCBI lineage: Eukaryota > Metazoa > Arthropoda > Insecta > Hemiptera > Pentatomidae > Halyomorpha > Halyomorpha halys. The sequence continues at coordinate 104,282 of NW_027106117.1, read as the reverse complement.
ATTTTGTGCTCAGAATAGCCTATAGTTGCTACTAAGAGTGAGGTTTCAGGTGAGAGGAAGACGAATTTCAGGGAATACCTCTTGATAAGTTCGGAAATACAGTCAGATCGGTTGAGAAATATTAGATTTCTCTAAAAATAAATTAATAATAATTAATTTTTTTTTTTTTTTTAATAAACATTTTTACTTCATGGAAATAAAATTTACAATCATTACTATATTACCTTAGGAATATATACAATACATTTTCCTTGCTACTTATTGCTATCAACTATGTTTTACATTTTGGTAAAAACAAACTGAAAAAAAATAAAACTATTGAACTAAAACAAAATACATATCATAATTTAATTTTACATTAATACATGCTTGGTTCCTTTATGTTTCTATCTATGGGTTGTTCTTTTTGTACTATTTCCTATTTCTGTTATTAATGGGTTTAAGGAGTTGGAAGATTTATTTAAGTATCACAGTGTAGAGGCCAACTTTAGTATTTGAGTTATTCTAATGTAATATGGACAGTCCAGATATATTTGTCTTGGAAAGCTTGTAGTTTTTTTTATTTCGGTGGAGTTAGTGAAGTTCAATATGGGCATATGTATAATAGGTCTCTGCACTGCGTTATAGAGTATCAATTGATTTATGAAGGATAATTTTGATACTTTATTAAAATATGTATAAATTTTATTTTATTTGGGTTTTCTAATTTTGAATTTATGTGATTATTTAATAACAGTTTGCTGTCTAACGTGACTTCAAAGTATTTAATTGATTTGGCCAAAGGAATATGTGTGTCAATTAAAACTATGTTTGATGGAAGTATGGGCCGTCATTCAGAGAAAATTATGGCTTCTATCTATAGAATAATATCTAGATATTACCCCCATTTTTTATGGCACTTAGATGTTTTTTTTTTAAAGTTTCTTTTGGTCTATATGTGTCAATTTGGTATGATCAGGTATATCATCAGCAAAGAGAGTGTTCAGACCACTTTAGCCTCATTACCTCAGTTTGATAAATTTATACTAGCTAAATTCCAAACTTAATCTCCTCTCTTTACTTTCCTCTATTTTGACATTGATTTTACTCCTTACCACCTATTAAATGTTTGTAAATATATTACAATAGTCTAAAAATCTTTAAGTAAGTTATTGTTAGCAGAGGCAATTCCTACCTACTGCACTGGCAACCTCTTTGGATCAAAGGTAACAATGTCTGTTTAACATACTTAGTGTGTGCAGTGTATCTTTTTATGTCTTATTTATTCACCTATTTTCGCTAATCTTCAGTCCGTCTTATCTAACTTCAGTTCTATTTCACCTCTATCTATCATTTTCATCAATTCCGCCTATCTGTATATCTATCTCAGTCAATCTGTACATTTTCACTAAAGCAAGTATCATCATATCTTTCTGTCTCTATAACCCTCATTATAATAGCAATAGTAATCACCTTGTATTGATATTTAATTAACTTGTATAATACTGTAATAATATCTACCATTGTTATTCATTAATGTTTTTTATCCAGAGCTCTTTAGGTTAGTTTTATGTTGTAGTGTTATATATCCAACTAGTATCTTTTTAATTTTCATTTATATTCTTATTAATTTTTCCTTCTATTGTTTTAATATATTTTTATCTTTCAAAGAATTTTTTTTTTCATTTTCTTTTAGTTTTTTTATCTTTCATATTTTCTTCTATCCTTTATATTATCTATTTTTATATCAAATATTGTTTTAATATATTTTTATCTTTCAAAGAATTTTTTTTTCATTTTCCTTTAGTTTTTCTATCTTTCATATTTTCTTCTATCCTTTATATTATCTATTTTTATATCAAATATTGTTTTAATTTATTCTTTATTTTATCAACTACATATAGTTCATGTTCACGTTTCCCCTTTTCTCTGTCGCTTTCACCTATTTTTTTTTCTTCATTGTCTCATACATTTACAGGAATATTTAAATTTTTTAGTATTATACTTCAATGTAGTTTCCTTGGTCCCATCCTCTACACCGTCTATACAGCTGACATTCCAACCAATCCTAACACTATCCCCACCACGTATGCCGATGACACATGTGTGCTCGCTGTTAATAATAACCCATAAATTGTATCCCAAAATCTCCAATCCCATATCACAGCCCTCGAAGATTGGTGTCGTAATTGGAGGATTAAGATAAATTCCAACAAATCCCATCAAATCACCTTTACCCTTCGTCGTAAACCTACTGGCTGCCCTACAGTTTCGTTTAATGATGTTACTCTTACCCCTGTCGAACAGCGATTAACCTGGAATCCTCACACCAGACTGAAAAGACAGGAAACTGCACGTCGATTTCGACTATTACAGCACTTACTAGACAAACGGTCTAAACTTCCAACAGATTACAAAAGACTGATCTACATGACTGTAATAAGGCCAATCTGGACATATTGAGCTTTGGGGCTCCACTAAACCTTCGAATTCCTCTAGTTTCTAATCTTGCATCCTCTTCCATTCCTGACAATCCTCCGAGGCGCCTGAAAAGAAGATGGTCACGAGACCACCTAATGTAAAATGTCATTAGAGTGCTACCAATGGGTAGTTTCTCCACACGCCTGTAACACTCCAATTTAATTTAGATCAGATTTACTAAATGTATTATAATGTACAGTTGTAAATATCATTAAATAAATATTAAAAAAAAAAGTATTATACTCTACCTACGCAGTATTTAAAGTCCCAAATTAACTATCTGTATAACCTAGCTTATTTTGGGCATGGTGTAAGAATGTCAATAGGACAAGAAGGCTGTAGCCCCAACAGAGTGCTATATCGACTTTTTTAAATTCTGGGTACTCATTTATGAAAAGATTGAATAATATGGGGCTTAAGCAATCATTCTCATTATACCTATGGAAAATTAAATTATCAGTGCATTTTTCGCCGTATTTCGTATTCATGAACCTGCTTAATCGGTATTACGCTCAACAGTCGAATTATGATGCCATGAACTTAGATTCTGAATATAGTATGTTAGAGTGAGGTATGGTAGCAGGTACCAATTCACACCTGCTGAAGAAGGATGATATGGATAAAGGAAATGGTATGGGCTACTGCTGTACCACCGTAGCCACAATAACTATCCTTGCGGTTACCCTACTTGGTCTCCCTGCTTTTTTGTACCCTCGCCAACAAAAAGAACATTCAATTCCACTAGGGCACCCTGCTTTTTGCCGCTTTGTTTGCGGTAAGCATATCAATGAAACTGATGATTTTTGAATATAGTACCGAATAGTCTTACGTGTATTTGTAATGATCGTTTAAAACTACGGTTAAATTGTTGATCACTTTTATTCAAATGAGATGTATTTTAATTCAATGATGTTGGTTAACAAGTTGTCAGTCCCCAAAATTTTTTTTTATTACTCATTTATTGAAAATTTGACATTTTTAATTGCTATGCTCGATAGAAGAATATGTTTTAGAATTCTGATAAAGGGTACAGAAGTTAAACAAAATTTCGACAAGTAAACAGTAGAATCAATCTAAATATATGAAAAATGAAAATCTGTACCACTGAAACCCATTAAGGGAAGTACTGTTTCTTGAACAACGGTTACACAAAGGAAGTAATTTGTTCATGATCACGCTCAACCACCAGATTGTTTCCACAATTAAAGGTATCCACTTTATGAGGCAGGGTGGTCTCCGAAGAGCACCCCGTTAGGATTGACAAACGGGTATAGTTACAGAATAAATAACTATCTGTTACAGCCGGGTTCAGACCCGGGTCCTTGGAGTTAGTAGCACAGTGCCTTACCCACTGAACCACCCCACTCTCCG
>NW_027106117.1:98346-99086 GCF_000696795.3 Halyomorpha halys | reverse complement strand
AATTTTTTTTCCGTTGGCTCTACATGGCTTGTTGATCATTGGCCGCCCGAACCAGCCTTATCCACGCCTGTTTATCTTGGGCTACTGCATGCAGATCTTTCACATCTTTGTTGAGTCTTTCTATACATCTGGTTTTTGGCCTCCCAAGTGGTCTCTTAACTATAATAGTATTTATTGTTGTGTAGAGGCGTCCTGATTGATTGGTTCGAGCCACATGTCCCATTTTGACCTCCTTGTCTGCCTTGCGTTTTGCCCATATTGAGAGATATTTACTGACCAGTCAGTTCACTGTTAGTTCTTCTCCTCCATGCGCTAAGGCTCTGGTAAATAAATAAATAAAATAAGTTTGATTTATTGTAGCCCAGATTTAATAATAATTTCTTTTGTAATATATTTTTTATTCTTTCTTATCTAAATCCATTTAGAGATACAATTCATATTAACTTGTACCTTTGATGTAATTATCCTATATTCCGTATCATCTATTTAAAAAATTGTCATTTGTTCTTCATTAAATAAGTGTTTCACTATAATATATAACTAATTATAATTTTTAAATATATCATCTCCATTCTCAAATTAAACCTGATTTTAAATGTATAATGTTAACCTGTTCCATTTATGCCCAATCTGAAATTTACTACATTTTTAATATTGAATTTAGGAAGAACAAATGAAAATTTTTAAAATCAAGACAAATCCCCTAAAGGGAATAATAATAATAATAATAATAATAATAA
>NW_027106117.1:91995-93015 GCF_000696795.3 Halyomorpha halys | reverse complement strand
TAATAATATAAAAATAACATAGGATAATTTAAGGTAATTACATAAACACCCATTAATAATTGGCTTTTCTCATTTTATAAAATAATTGTTATAAATATGCAGTGTGTGATATGGTTATGAGTTATGTAAATGTGAAAGTGAATGCAAAGGGTTGATAAGTTCTAATTTCTCAAAAATAATATAGATTGGATGAAAAATGTCCGAAACGTCGCCCAATAATTAAATAAAGAAGTAGGAAATAATAAAGGGTTCTTCCTCGAAAAGAAGAAAACACTACAGAGTTTGAACCTTTAGACACAAAGTAAATAATATATATATTTTTTTTGTTATAGTTTTAAAATTCCCAAACTGAAAACTCCGCAACTATTGTAAAGATATATTCACACCCACTGAGGGCAAAATAATTATTCTTACGCTTAGTTTTCAGAGAACAAATATGCTAAATAATTCATTGTTCCTAAATTAAGTGTTCATAACAATATCCCACCTAAATTTTTACAAGTGAAGAAATTAAAAAAAAAAAAAACGTACAACCTAATTTGTAAATTTATGATTACAAAGACCTTAATGTTCCATTTGTAACCGATCTAGCCCGAACCAGATATCAATTCTTCCATTACAAACTCCCTAACCACTCAAACCCATTAGTTTCTAATCTTGATTCCTCTTTTATTCCGGACAATCCTCCGAGGCGTCTGAAAAGAAGATGGCCTCGAGACCTTATGTTGTAAAAATGTTTTTAGAGTGCTACCATTGGGTAGTTAGATGCAACCAAGAACCGACCCCACTCTGTTACAAGCACTAGTGCGAAAGATGTCCAGGTAACCAGGACGAGTGTGGCTATGGGGGTACCCAGCGCGGAGGCCGGCCCATCTTAAGCCGAACAGGTGACATCCATCCCTTCAGTAATATTAAGTCTCAGAGTAAGGCAATGCCGGGATCAAGTCCTCATTGGCATTGTCAGGGAGCAAGTCCCTTCAGTAATATTAAGTCTCAGAGGAAGGCAATGCCGGGATCAAG
>NW_027106117.1:67907-91945 GCF_000696795.3 Halyomorpha halys | reverse complement strand
GTCCCTTCAGTAATATTAAGTCTCAGAGGAAGGCAATGCCGGGATCAAGTCCTCATTGGCATTGTCAGGGAGTAATTCCCCTGAGACAGTATATAATTTTATTGTTTATTTTATTCTCTCCTTCCTTTGGCACATAACGTCCATCCAGTAATACCCAGTCTCAGTTAAGGCAATGCCTGGGAGCAATTCCTCATTAGGCATTGGCAGGGAGCAAGTCCCCTGGGACCACATATCACTTTATTATTTTTACTAAACTGTTAAGCTCTGAAAATTATGCGATCACCCGGGAATGCGGAACCTGGCTTAATTTATTACTGGCTGGCAGTTTCGGTAAGTTCATTTTTGAACCTCCACTGCTGCCACAACCTACAACACTAGAAATAATAGAACATCATTTAAAGTAGATTACATTTACTAAAATATGAGCCCTAGTAGAGCTATTTGCGTTTAATAGTTTCTGAGAAATAGTTTTTCTTAAAAGCAACATCTCATTTAATATGAAGAGTTTACGATTAAATATGAAGACTCACAGATGTTTATTATTGCTCAAATTAAAGCTAGTTTAATGTGCTATAAAGTCGTTTATGACTTTCTTGTTGTGCTAATCGACATCTGTACGTCCCATGGTTCCTGAGATATCGATTTCTCACAATAAAATAACTAACTACTGATTTTTCATACATTTTTAATGAAATGCTGCTTTTCAAATAAAAATTGAAACTATTAAACGTACACAGCTCTGTTAGGGCTTATATTTTAGTAAATTTACTTTACTTAGAATGATGTTATATTAGGTTTTCTAGTGTTGGTAGTTTTAACGACATGGAGCTTTTTTTTTTTTTAACGTTTTCAAACAGCCGTCATTTTTTATTCCCCCAACTAAACTTGGCAGACTCATCATTTTTGACAAGTAATTATGCATAGTTTTTATTAAAGTAATCAAATATTGGGGTGAAATAACTGAATTTTTTCTCCTCTTGGGTTCTTGCACTATATTTGTATTGTGGTATAGAGCTAAATTGAAGACAAAAGGAGATATTTCTTGTTAAACCACGAGCTGACTCATTCTCGTGAAAAAAACGACTCTTAATTATTTTTAAAATCGGTGATAAGCTAAACTTATGAGCTCTTTTTTTAAGAGCTTAGCTATATTCCCTCCTTGGAGATAATTTTCATAGTAAAATTACGAGAAACAAATAATGTGAGCATCCCCACCTGCAGGGAAGGCTTCGTGGCGGAATGCTCGTGGTGGGGTTGGATTGATAGAGTTGATCCAAGGAGAGACGGATAAGCATGGCCGAAAATTGCTATTGACGAGAAACCACAAACAACTGGCGGCCAATGCAAATCTTTTTATATTGTCTGCCTCATTTTATTTTTTGTAACCACTACCTTTAGAGGTAATTTTCTTTGCATTGCCGCATGTACGAACTATTGATTTTTAAGCCTGTCAAATTTGGCATTATTCAATATTTTTTGAAAAATAATATGGACGATTGCTTAAAGAAAATATGATTTATTAGTTTCATTTAAGGCTATTTTTCTTCTTTACGTCTTCTTTCTTTTACGGGTCTTGCTGTACTGTTAATATTAATAAATATGTGAATTAATATTTTCTTAATTTTTTTCTTGACCGCAAGGCCCTTAAAAATCCTTAGGCCTCATAAATATTGTTTCTAATAATAATTGGTTGATCACGAATAATTGCAGAGCTTGGATGAATTTTGTAAATCTTTGTATAAAAATGGTTATTTTAATTAAACACTTCAACTAAAGAACGGATATATGTACAGTAAAAACAAAAAAAAAATGTGCAAAATCGTGTGATGAAAACTCAAAATGCATAGAAAACACCCAACTCCTGCAATGATCACCTTATTGTTTAACTTATAATATAATATATTTTACCTAACCTTGTTTGAATTAGATTAAACTTGCTAAATATTCTCAACATTTATGCTATTAAACTTTAATTAAGCTGATGTTATTAAATGATTTTGTATTTCTATTATCAAGGCTGAAGTATAATTTTTCATCTTCTTAAAACTATCCTAATTTAAAGCTTTAGAAAAATATGCAAGGTAATATGTAATATGTAGAAAAGAAATATTTAAAAATATTCTTCCAAGAAAAATTTCCTTTTTAGTTTCTCTCAGGTTTGTTCTTCCACAATGAGCAAAATACGACAAGAAAAGAATTATTTATGTTCAAAGATCACTTGTTGGATATTATTGAATTAAATAAATATTGAGATAATTTTATTCAACTTACAATTAAGATATTATTTAAAATTTAAGAATAAGAATCGTTCAAATTAATGAAACATTTGAAGGGATTCTAAGCAATTTAAACATTTTTGGGATAATAAAAACAAATCTTACCAGCCAGACTAGAACACATAAAAGATTATCACGCTGAAAAATTATTTTGTTAAAGTTTGCTTTTAGAATCTTTTGAGATCTTCACTTAACAAAACCCAGTAACAGTTTCTAATTAAGATAAAGAAGAAATATTTGAATGAAGTTGTTGATAATAATTATTAAGGTTAATTAAACCAATTAGTACTAACGAAGTTGAGCTCTGATGCTTCATTAAACTTTCGACTTCCCCTTGTAATCTATATAATCCTAAATCCTGAATGCTCCTTTATACAAACACTTACTTTTTACTTTATACAGTAGTAAGTTTCCATAAATAAATTTTTAAAAAAATGTTATGGTTAAGAAAATAATTAGGCCAAAAAATACCAATTGGCCCACTTGCCGGACTTGTTCTCCCTTACCCGTACAAGTGAGAAAGCAATCATTTGAGCTCGAAGCCTGCTTTTTTTTTTTTAAACACACAGTGGGTACACAGATTGGATAGATTTTATTATTATTATTATTTTTATTTGTGAACACGATGAAGGTATTCTTGCAAGTGAAAAGTAGAGAATGTTTTAGAGGAAAAACCTAGCCTACTCTGTTGCGTGTTATCAAACAGTCAACATCAGTCCATTTTTTGCTGAAAAAATTGACTTTGATTTCGACGAGTTATTAGTGCTGACGAGTTTGCCCGAATAGTCATGTATATAAACTGCATACTTTCATTATAAATGTATTTATATACTTCTAAACCAAATCATAATTTGTTTAAAAAATAATAAATTTACGAATCGTGCTTTAATTATTATTCGATTAAAAGACTGGTTTAGCTAATTCAATTATTTTATTGAGTATTACTACACCTTACTATCATTCGAAGATTCCATTGACCCGTTTATAGAGTCATTTAGGCATCAATTGATACCTCGACGATTCATATCATCCATTCAATAAAACCTTGGTGAGTTACCAGAGACTGAATCCTTCTAACAAATGTGAATGATATTTGATGATACGAAACGAGAGATAAATGAGGGCTTGCCTGTTGGCTGGCACAGTCATGCTCTTACCAACTTCACATAGTTTTGTCGTGGGAACGTATCTCTAACAAGTGAAGGTCATACCAGGCATTAGGGCATCCTACTGTCGTTTCAAAAGGAAACATCCTACAGGCTTTATTTGTAGTTTTAACGACATAAATCTTGTAATTAAAAAGTAGGAGCGGGCAAAGGTATATTATATGCCGATCATTCAAAAACAATCAAGGGATCAAAATGACAGTAATATTGTTTAAAAAACCATAAATAAAAAATAAAGATAAATAGGAAAAATACAAGAAATTATCATAAAATATGATTATGACAGTGAAAATTATGAATAAATGGATTAAGACCTAAAGTCTGGGACATTACATTATTTTATTGTGTAATATTCCATTCTGTCATTTATTTACAGACAATAGTAATAGGGATTAGAGAGCACATTCACACCATATTTACAAATATATAAATTAAATTATTACCAATCAGATATTGAGAAAAAAATTAAACAACTTAAACACAATCATTCCTCCAACATTTATATTCTTGTAAAGGAAAAAGGAGGACTCTAGAGCATCCCGGCGCTTCTATCTCTAACACGTCAGTGGTATTAACAGCCAGTGGAGGTTGAGAGAGAGCGCTACCCGCTCACGCTCAAGGACTTGAGTTCAGAATCTAGCCATTTCCAGAACTACAATGTAATTATTTACGACAGGTTTCTCTTCGGAGAGAATCGCAGGGGTGGCTAATGCTTGATAGGGATATTGCCAAGGACTAGGATGATGAGTGAATTTTTTAATGGTTATAACTATAACACGATAGCTATAACTTCAACACGAGCCTATCAATCTACACAAAACTTGAAGACGCATGTTGGATGGTAAGAGTTATGTAGCGCGCAACGCAACAGATTTTTGAATTAAAAAAAAGACAGTAAAACTAAAATTGGAATTTTAGATTGTAAGGTAAAAGAAAGAGGAATTATGGGGGAAATTCTGAAAACTTGAAGTGGAGGAGGTATTGAGAAAGTCATACCGTCCGCTTTCTGTTATAATCATTGTCACTGACCGGGAAGTCCTTTGTGAATTTGAATTTAATAAGGTTTTAAACAGAGGGAATATTCAGGCCATGATGATACCCTACATAATTATGTTTGTTACATAGTAAGGAGCATTGGCTATTTTTTTAAGTATAAGAACTTTAGACTGGAAGAGATTGAATGTTTTAAATGTTTGAATTTTTAGCTGTCTCCCACAGTTCTAATCTTTATGATCAGGTAGATTTAATTATTGTCTTGTAAAGTAAAATTTGTTGTCTACTGACAGCTGTGATTTTCTATTTAGGAGATATAAATAATGTGGGAATATTAATGGTAAAATATTTTCATAATAAAGAATACAGTTAATACGTAGAGTTGAGTATGGATTATTACTTGAGTATTTAATTACATTAGAAAAGTTGCACTATAATTACACTAAGATAAACATTAAATGATCCATAAAATAAAAAGATATTGGTTTTGAAGAAAAATTGCACTTAAATAATTGTAAGACACTATTGCAATCACTGTAACTGTGTTTTTTTTTCTTTTTCCGAACCCTCTAAAACAGAAATAAAAGTGAATTAATAAGTGCATTACTGTGAAAAAAGAAAAGTAATTCGTGTTGTGTCTTACCTTTTACTGCCTTTGGTATTTTAAGGTTACCTGTTATGTTTAACATCACATACGAGCCATCCATTCAAAGAGCTATTTCGAGTCCGGAGGTTATATATATTTATATCTCCTGTGATTTTCTGTTTAGGAGATATAAATAATGGGGGAATATTAATGGCAAAATATTTTCATAATAAAGAATACAGTTATAATAATAAATGAAGAGGGAGGAAGTGGATAATACGTAGAGTTGAGTATGAATCATTACTTGAGTATTTAATTACATCTTTAATTACATGAGAAAAGTTCCACTATAATTACCCTAACATAACCATTAAATGATCCATAAAATAAAAAAATATTGGTTTTGAAGAAAAATTGCACTAAAATAATTGTAAGACACTGTTACAATCACTGCAATTGTGATTAGTAATTAAAAGTACTATGTTCATTTACTGCAAGCCTGATTGAGATACAGCCTTAAAAAATAGATAACTCGGCCGAATTTCCACTTACAACCACATTGGTTAAATACATTCGATTTACTAGTCACCATTAACAAATGATAGTCGAAAAATGTCAAGAAATGTAAACTTTTTTACTTACATCAATTACTTTATTTCTAATGGATCTATTATATAATTTACATACCTCTGTACCTATACTTATTTTGTACTATATTTTCTTCATCATATTATATGTATATTGTATCCATTCTTTTAACATTATTTCTTTTATTAAATAAAACCACAAAATTGTATCCAATACTGTCTCAACACTTTATTTCTTATTAGTCCAACGTTTCGGCTATTCCAGCCATCTTCAAGGACATCTTTAATACAAATCTTCTCCTCACATTAATTTATAATTTTAATTGCAGGCTATTCTGCCCAGGTCATTTTCTTATTTTAATTTCAAACCTCTTTATTTAAATTTTAAACTATTAACTATTATTTCTTTTGTCTCTTTCTGTATGTCTAATTTTTGTTTTTTATATAATATCTATGTATATTATTATTTAATGTTCGCCTATTTTTAATATTTTCTTTAATTTTCTAATACTGTTTACTTTAAAATTATTTTCAAATGTAGCGTATTTTTAAACGTTAATCCCCACTACTTCTCTACAACTTCTGTCAACCGTTTACATTCGCACTGAGCTGTTTAGTCTGCAAGGTAAGAAAACGTAAAAATCTTGTTCATTATCTTCCTTTATTCTTTATTTTACTCTTATTCCCCTTTTTCAAACTTTTGCTTCACTGGCGCACGTCAGTTTTCTGATTACCAAACTATTCGTTGGAACAAACCTTATAATATGCATTTGGAAAATCAAATGAACGATCCTTAAAGCCATTTATAAAATACTTATAAACGAATTCACCGTAATAGGTTTTTCCATCAAATAATATTTGTGAGCCGTAGATCTACTCTTACAGGTGTAATCTCGGCATTGGGAAAAAGTGAGCTTCTGCTGGTTATTGTTATTTTAAACTATATTACAAAAAATATTTCGGCCAAGTCAATACCAACAAAAGCTAGTGTACAAATTGTAGTTTTTTTTTTCAAAAATATATTTGTTTCTTGAAATATTTTTTCTAATTTTTTTTGGGCCACTTCCAATTTAAAACTGGAAAAATATATGTTTTTGCACATTTTTGGTAGACTAGAAAAAGTGAGCTTTGTTGACCATGATGAGACTTTTTTCCCATAAAAGTGTCTTCTTGGAAGGTGTGACCAAAATAGAGTGAGAACAATAATCAAATTAACTGCTATAAATCAGAATAACATTTTATTTACAGTGAAAAAAATATTTGAATTACGGAACAATTAAGATTTATATTTTCACACCTGAAAATATTATCAAAAGTAAAAAAAAAAAAAAAAAAAAAAAAAATATTCAATCCATTGAATTCAGCACACTGAATAACATAAAAAAGGTTTTGCACAAAACAGCAGTTTCCCACCACAGTGCGGCGACCGGCGAGGAAGAGGTTGGCAACACAGGACGATGAAGTGCTGTGGAAATGATAGGTCAAAGTAGAAAAAAAGAATTGAGGGGGGGAAAAGTAAACGAGTGCCGAAACAGAATTTAAGTGTCAGATACATGACATGGAAGATCAAAATCAGGACGGTGGTGTATCGGAAAATGAGGACAACTGGGCACGTTTTCCTTTTTATCCCAGCCCCTTTTCCTATGGCTCTGAATTTGGCAACTTATGAACATCGTACAATAGTATGTTATTGGTTAATTTATTTCTCTTGGTTATTTTTTATTCGTAGACAATTAAAAAATACAGTTTTCTTTAAAATATTCAGTATGATATCGGGATATAATTTGTGATAAATAAATACAGTGTTTAAGAATCAAATTTTCAAGCCGATTTCAGTACAGTTAACTAGTTAAACTGATTCAATAATAAATTAATTCTGGATTTTTAAAAAATATAATCATGCTATAATTCTTAGACAAAGTTAATTCGTTTCACAATAGCTCTAGCTTCAGAGGCAGCCTAGACGCGACCCTGAACTGCAGCCATTAAGCTTCAAGTACGGTGAGCAATGAGACCCTGGTAGTGGAGGGAGGGGGAGTTACTAGGTAATTTGATAGATTCCTGTATCAGTCGGCTAAAATTGATACATAATTATCTAGCCACTAAAATTATTTGTTGAGAAAATTAGGTTAGCCCTGTTAGAGATTCAGAAAATGTATGGTCATAATATTTTTTTTTTAATGTTATAATATAATTTAATAAGGAATTCTATCTGAAATGAAATCTATTAAATTTAAGGATCGGGTCAAAACAAAACTAAATTTATCTTGAGGTTTAATATTCGCAGTCATTTTTGTACTTTTTTTTTTTTAATTAATCATGACAAGGAACTAAACAAATTAGAAAGAAACAAAAATATAGATAAAACGACGGCGTGTCATACCATCCAAAAACTTAAATATATTCCAAGAACAACAAATAAAATAAAAAAAGTATTTGATAAATATGAACAGAGTAATTTAAACATAGGAATATATAATAACAATAACATAGAAAAACATATAGCAAAACATCAAAAAACAAAGTATAGTATTTAAAATAAAATGTAGCAATAAATATAGGAAAACCATAAAAAAACTTGGAAAATAAAATAAAATTAACAAAGAAAATCCCGAAAATATCAATTCAACACCTCTAGCCAAACATGAAGTAGTTAGCAATCCTGATATTAAATTTATAAAGACAGAAATAATAGAGAAAGCAGATAATAATAAAACCAAAATAAAATTAACTATAAAACCGATATGGGAAGGGTGGGGGCACACTACACAGATATAATTAGCAAAATAGACTTCTGAAATAGCAATTAACAAGATTACCAAAGATAAAAAGAAAGAGAACATAACTAAATAGTAACTAATGCCAAACAAGCATGACGGGTAAATGGGGTCATGGAAACAATCCAGTGAGCCACCTTTATAGCGTTAAAAGGATGATTAACAATAGATATTTTAATGATATATGTAATAAAATTTATTGATTGTAAAATACTTTGGTTCAAGTTTTTTTTTATAAATTAATGAAAAAATTTCAAGCAGAAATTGAACTAAAATGACAGAAATGCCCAAAAGAAAAAAAAAATACGGAAAGTATGCAAAATAAGTAATAAAAAAATTAGGAAAAGAAAATTTGACTGTATTTAAAATCTTTATTGTAACAAAAAACTTTCTATTTTTTAAAATAGGCCCCTGAAGATGGAAGGACTGTCTAAAACATGTTTAAGATAAAAGGCTTATAATTCCAAAAATAAACAAGAAAAAACCCAGTAAACACTGAAAGTATTCATAAACTATAACAGATAATATATTTTTTGTATTATGTTTCATTATTATCAAGGGATGAATTTCTCTATTTATTTCTGATTTTAAACTTTCCTTTGATTGAAAATTAGCTTTAAAAGTTTTTTAAGATAATCCTAACCATGGAGCAAATAATTATACCACGCATCGGTCTAATCAACTATGGTTTATTACAGTAATTAAAACTGCATTTACCTACTTATTCGTATATACATCAGAGGAGAGTGGAAAAAGGGGAAAACCAGGAGCTGTACACTATGTTTAAGGAGCCTGATATAGTTCAAGTAAAAATTGCAAGACTGAGATGGGAAGGACACGTCGTTAGGATGGGCAGTGAGGATCCACCAAGACAATTACTGATGGAGCCACTCCATGGTACTAGGAGAAGAGGAAGACCAAAGCAGCGATGGGCTAATGGTGTTCCTGCTGATGGAACAAATATGCTGGAGCTTCGGAATTGGATGGCGACTGCAAAGGACCGAGACAATTGGGGAAGCTGCTGGAGGAGGCCGGAATACGACACCGGATTGTAGAGCCGCACTAGTAGTAGTAGTACCTACTTATGTGACTCATTTAACCAATGAATATATCCTTGTTTGCTTTGGCTATTGTCTCATTTTGTTATTCATACCAACTGTATCAGCTTTTTATCCCGTTTTATAAAGTTCAGATAAAATTTTGTCATCCCTGAACTTCTGAGGTACTACTGGAAAAAAGGACGAAGGTAGCAGCCGGTAAAAGATGATAAATAGTGGATAATGATAAAGCGATATATTAAATGGAATGAAATATAATTTTATTTTAGGACACTTATTAGTATTGGTATTGAAAACTGGTGTGTAGTGGGATTATGTGGTGATAAGTGGGCTATAGTCTTTTTTGCCAACCCGTTGGGACTACTTTAATGTTGCCGCCGCGTACTAACCAAGGTGGGAGTGTCGAGATTAATTACACAGTACCGCCGAGAAATAAATATTTCCAGGTGGGAATCGAACCCACAACATTCCGAAACGAGTGCTGGCGCAAAGGGCATGGCCGACGCGTTCCTTTGTAGGACACCTAGTCCTTTTAGAATAACAAAAATGTAAATTTAGAGTGCATTTTGTCTTATTATAATGATTTAAAGTGATAAATAATAAAATTAAGAAAATAAAATATAAAATGTGAAATAAACAAAAATTGTTTTTTGAGAAATTATGACTGAAATATAACAATATAAGTTCACTAAAATTTACAACTTGCTCTTAACCATTTATTCAATACTAAATTGTTATCGAGTCAATACTAAGAATGGTGTTGTGGAGTTGGTCATCCTGTCAACTGGAAGACTCAAAGGTTAAGGAAATCAAAAAAGTAGTTATAACTATGTTGACAAGAAAACTGTTATCAGAATTGTGAAACAAAAAAAAAAAAAAATGTACTGCCGCGTTGAACTATACTCTGTTAAATATTATATTTTCTAGAATATTTGGCCCAACATCTATATTACAACCCTAAATTCTATGAATGTGTTTTAACACCTAAAAAGAAATATTTCTCTTTTTATCTCCTTACGTTAATTATCAAATCAATTCATGGTTTACATTTGTCATTTTCACTACTAGTAAGACGTGGAATGGTTAATTATTTGAAATACATAAAATTAAAGGTATTTTTGAGGAAGATGTTCGTCATTTAAGCGTTTTCAGACTATTTCAATGAGGATAAGGCCTAGTTAATATTAAATAATATTTAATTGTACATTGACATGCCGAGTTTAATCAAAATTGCTAAAGCCGTTTACGAGAAAATCGAAAAATAAGTGAAAAATCGAATCTGCAAAGTGGAACTACTGTTTGATCGATTTTATTTAAAACCATAAATACGTAATTTCAGTTTTGTACGGCCTTTCAGATGTAAGCTAGGCTGTTCACATCCAGACTATATAACGAGATTTATTTGGTTATTAGGACTCAGGGTACCTTAAAACGTTTATTTCCATCGAAAGCTCGAATTCGAAATTTTGGACCATTACAATACTTTTCATTACAATATATCCTATATATAGGTAAGTGAGTGTAAAAAGTTAAAGTACATCTAGACTTATTCTTACATATATGTGATAGATTGATAGTGAAGAAGTTGGAGTTTGTATGCTTGGATCTCGTATTTAAGGGGTGGCAGAGGAGCGCGGGGTAAGCAAGTTAAGGATTTATAAGGCTTATACAAGATTCGAAAGGTTAGGAAGAGAAATACACCTTGGAATTATTTAAGGGTAAAGCCACTTTAACTCGGTGTTTAATTTATTAATCTCTTTACTACAGCCTCTTGCTTACCAGTTCCTTTCACAAGCTGTTGTTTTTTTTTTGTCGATAGCTGAGGGAAACGTAGGTTTTTGCAACTTCGAATCTGCAGCAGCACCGTTTCGGATCCGGCCTAGAGGGTCGAATATTTCTGTGGCGGTCAACCCGGAAACCTTGTAGATAACCCGCCCATACGTCTAAAATAAGCAGGAAGGTCCGAAAAAAAAGATACAAATTTTTTTTATTTGTATGCTGCAGTGATTTTTGAAAAACAAAAATCGAATATGAGCAAGCTGCATTGATAAAATAAATTGAAATATTGAAGATTTGTATTAATCATGCTCAGTTTTTCATTAATACAATTTTATTGCTACAGATGTAAGAATATATTTTAAGAGTTTTTTATTTTTTTTATTTTTTATTTATTTATTTTTTATTTTATTTTAGTATGTATGAGATCATTCATCAATATTACCTATTGCCCACAACTGTGTGGCAGATTGTAATATCTATCAATAAATAAATCTATCTTTTATTTGACAGATGTAAGAAGTCTTAAGCAATGTAACATACGATATGAATAAAATAAAATAAGATGAAGCAGGTAAACAAAGTGAAAATAAGAAGACTGTCAGATAACTGCTAATAGCCCGAGGCATACAACCTATCCCAGAAAATAGACATCCAAAAATAACTTTACTTAAAGTTAATTTTAAACTTGAAGTTACTACTCTACTTAACATGGTATCATATTACTGGCAGTCCTAATACTGTTGCTAAATTACCAATTAATTTACTAGTGACGAATTAAGTTTATTTTTCACCTATAACTTCTAAACAGTGAATCAATGCGAAAAAGTTATAGTATAGAAAATTAAAGGACGCTTCATTATGCGTCGAATTCGTACCATGACCATATGATCTGAAGTGAGAAACATGATGTGTGAACTTGAGCGAATTATTTATGGTACGCAATTAATTCAGAATATAAAGTTCTAAAGGGTGTTTCAGGATGAAATTTCTACTCTAAAAATATGAATTAAAAGTCTCAAAACAAGAAAAACATTCCCTTGCTTAGGAGATATTCGCGTCTAGAAATTTTCATTGTTATGAATTATTTAAGTTATAACAAATAAATATTGATACAAGTTCCAACTACTTCAATAATGAAATGTAAAAATTAACATTCATGTGAAATGTTGTTCTAAGTGGTCTCACCTCGAGCATTAAGACAAGCTCAGCATCTTTCTTCCACCGCTGCAGGGGAATATGGGCTAGATCCTATTACATTACATTCACTTAAATATGAGCCAAATCCTATTACATTAAATTCTCCTAAATATGGGCCGAATCGGACCAGCGTTTTTGAAATATAGATGTGAAAATTAGTTTAAACATACGTAAGCAAATTTATAGAGAGGAATCTGATAAAATCGATACGAGAACATTTAGGTGCCGAGCAGCACACTGCCTGAAAATTTTACCAAAATCGGATTGACAGTTCAATATATTATGCCCGAACGCAAATTTGACTTCATACAGAAACCAAACCAAATTTGTTCCTTGATGGCTAAAAAGTGAGAATAGTGGAAAATGAGAGTAAATTTTTTTTGAAATTCTTCCATAAATAAAGCTTACCATTTTAAGATTTATTTTTTATTTTATTATATAGAGACTCAGTCCAATATTTACAGACGATGGTAATATGGATCAGAGAGCATATTTATAAAGAGATAAAGTTAAAGATAACAAAATAAAAAATATAAACAAGAATAAATAAAAAATCAAATCTAATGTAAAATATCATCTTAAAAACATTCAATCTGGGGAACAACCTAACCGAGCTTCTCTATCAGCCGTGTCACTGGTATTTAAAACTAATGGAGGGAACTAGTGATAAAAGCTCAGGACTTGAGTGAAGAATCTGGCCATTGCCAGAACTCTAATATAATTATTTACAGTAGGTCTCAGTGCCACTGCCGAGTCAATCATATGGGTAATACTGGGTAGGGATTGTGCTGGAAATGTTGGCTAACTTTATCATGGAACGTGATGAATTTAAATTTAATAAGGTCTTAGACAAATGCGATATCAAGGTCATTAAGTAGAGTATTGTTGGTTACATAGTAAGCAGCATCGAATCTTGCTTGAAGGACTTGGGATTGAAAGGACGGAACGCTAGAGTTTTTAGTTGTTCTCCCTGTTCTAGTCCATAAGTCCAGATAAGTTTAATTGATGTCTTGTAAAATAATAATTTGTTGTTCTGACGCTATAATTTTCAATTTAGGAAACATAAATAATGGCAGAAAATTAATGGTAAAATATTTTCATAATAAAGAATACAGTTAAAATAATAAAATGAAGAGGGGAGAGGCGGGTAATACGTAGAGTTGAGTATGGATTATTACTTGAGTATTTAATTGCATGAGAAAAGTTGCACTATAATTACACTAAGATAAACATTAAATTATCCATAAAATAAAAAAATAATGGTTTTGAAGAAGAATTGCACTACAATAATTGTATGACACTGTTGCAATCACTGTAATTGTGATTAGTAATTAAAAGTACTCTGTTCATTTACTGGAAACCTGATTGAGATACAGGCTTAAAAAAATAGATAACTCGGCCGAATTTCCACTTACAACCGCATTGGTTAAATACATTCGATCTATTAGTCACCATTAACAAATGATAGGCGAAAAATGTCAAGAAAATTAAACTTTTTTACTTACATCAATTACTTTATTTCTAATGGTTCTATTATATAATTTACACACCTCTGTCCCTATACTTATTTTGTACTATCTTTTCTTCATAATTGTGATAAACATATTTTTTTAAAAATTTATTAAATGAAATTGACATCCGTATGAAAATATATACATCAAGCAAATTGATGTTAGCTACAAAATAGACATGTACTACTAATAACTACTCACTAATTGAACTCCAATAACATTTCTAGAGGAAAAGATCTCGAGTTCATCATCTTTTCAGACGCCTAGAAGGATTATCAGGTAATGAAGGAGAAGCAAGGTTAGAAACAAGTGGGTTTGGTTTGTTGGGAAGTTTGTTGGTTTGTATGGAAGGATTGGTATCTGGTTCTGGCCACAACTGGAAGATGAGATTATCTATTAAGCAGTCCAAATAGTTGGTTGAGTTCTTATCTTTTAAGCTTAGTATGTGGGTTCTATGTTGACCAATGAATTAGGACCAAAACTTTACAAATAATATATATATATAATGTATAACTGTTATTAGTATGTTTATTGTTACATAACTTTATAATAAAAAAAACCGATAAAATAAATATGTTTACAATAAAAAAAAATAAAATAACGATTGTTTTAAATAGCTTTACATTATTAATATCAATTTATAAAATAGAAATTTTTTTTATTATCTATTTATTTTCAGCGCTAATGTTGCTAAGGTTCTATTTGAGACTTTTCTAGCTGTGATTCAGGTACTGAGCACTCAGTACTCGTCAATGATTTATTATAATAAATGTGGTGATATTATTTTTTAACGTATTATGTTAATGTTGGTGGTGATATTGAGGACAAACCCGGTGGGATGGGAGTAGCCAGCCAGCACGTAGGTCATACCTTCATCAATAATGAAGGGGTCCTAGGATCAGCCTCATTTTCCAATTTGTTCATAGAACGAGGTCACGTATTAGAAAACCTACTATAGGCCTGCCAACTAGTTGCACGATATTCCTACGAACTAGCATTGTACCCCTCCGCGTCATAACTATCCTACGTGAGTTGTGTGGGAAAGTTATGTATAAGTTCTTAAAAAAAACCTGATTTCATTCCTCAAATACTGTTGGAAAGAGTATGTATATAATTCTTATTAGTTCCATTTATGCTGTTAATAAGAATTATATATTACCTACGTTTTATGCTATTAAAATACTTAGGACATATTAAGGAAAGGAAAAATTCATTTCTTTCGTCAGGAATGATTAAAAGTCTCTATGATATTTGAACTTAAAAACAAGATATGACGAAGACTAGCTATCACATAAAGGAATTAATGTTTCCATGATGTACAGTAGTTTCCTATGCAGTAGTTGTCTTCACAAAATAATACCAAATCAGCATACCCAGGCAGTGGTTTAGTAGTTGTAAGGTTTAAGTATTTAGGTTCTACGGTAACTAGAAATAAATAAATTGATGAGGAAATAAAAACAAGGTTAAAGGCGGAAAATGCTCGATATTTTTCAATTTTAAAATTGCTTAGCTCGTCTCTGTCAAAAAACTTTAGTTAGCACAAAACGCTCTTTGAGGAGGCGAAACGTGGCAAATTACACCAAGGGAAGAACAACTCCATAAGGTTTTTGGAAGTGAAGTATTGAGGACCGAAAAAGGATGAGTTAACAGGAGAATTTATAAGGCTAAACAATCCTGAATTTAGGGAATAGCACCCGGTAAATATAATTCAGGTTATAGCATTGCGGTGAACAAGATGGACGTGTAAGGTTGTAGGACTTAATAACGAACGTATCACTAAAATAAACACAGAACCACCGGGTAAACGTTCGAGTGGTAGACCGAAACGTCGATGGGATGATAGCGTTAAGACTGATATAGTAGATTTGAGCTATAACATATTATTAGGGAGATGAATCTAAAATTTCCGGACTGTTATACGTGGATTTCCCAACGTTCTGATGGTCTTGTCGGAAATATTTTCTTTTCCTAAAAGTTTTTGGAAACTTTACATGTCTAAATTTTGAGCGTAAATAACCTCCTTGAATAATGTTTCACCTCAATTTCCACTTCTTGAAGAATTTTCTAAAACCTCAAATTTCCCAACTATTCGGGTTTTAAATGATCGGAGGAGGGGATGACACTCCTCTAGCACTTCCCTCCCCCGTAACGATGTCCCTGGCACCACGTGATCGGAATGAACATGCACGATTGTAACCAAGCCTCCTCTAGTCCACTTCTTGATCCCTCATGATCACACCCATTGCCAAGGCTGGAGACACTTTTATGGAAGACTTAAAAACCTACTGATCACTTGCCCATGGCGCCAGCAACGATATTTGGTCTGACTTCTACAGTTGAGAGTGGACGGAACTTCTTCATGAGGCGTAGGGGAAATAATTTAGGTTGAGCCCATTTAATTTCATAAATTTTCATATTTGAATTTACAGATATATTACATTAAGTATTCGAAGAAAAAGTAGATCCATAGTGAATGGGTTCTATCTACTATATGAAGAAAAAATATCATAATATTGCTGTACCATTCTTTTGAAAATATTAAAACATTCTAAACAGTTGTTTTTTGGTACTTCTTTGTAATATGTTTTAAAACCGACCGAGTTTAACAATTAAATAATTTAACCGAGCAAACATTACCTAAAAATAATAAAAGAAAACACATTGCAGTTTTATAAAATGCCCAATAGTTTCTGAGTAGAGTGCAAATTACTTTTTTATTAAGCATTGGAACTTTTGATAATTTAATAGCCCTAATAATTTCTAAATATCAAAGAATATTAAAATCTTTTTGATCTTTTTAAAAATCTTTTTTTCAGCAGCTAAAAAAACTAAAAGAAAATAACGATGACTGCAGTTCCATCTTATGTCAGCTTCCCTTTGAACCTTCATTATATATTTAGAACTTCCTACTATTTTCATCTTCTCCAATTAAATCTTATTATTAATAATAAACCAATTACTTCCATAAAACCCATATTTCCTAAATTTACCGACAGTTAATGAACAAATAATATTAACAAGACTTTCATCATCACCTTCGTACTTCACACAGACCTTTTGTCAAACTTTATAAATGACTATTATGAAATATGAATACATATTTTTAAATCATAATTCAAAATAAAACTGTATTAATTTAAATTAATAACTATGAATTAATATATAAATTAATAAATAAACTCCTGCCCGTTTGAAAGCCTTTGATCAAGAAAGCCTAGAATAATTGTTATAATAATGTAGGCAATGTAAAAGATCGATAAATAGAAGGAAATAAATAAAGGAAATAATAGAACCTTATGGATCACATTCGTAGTGTTGATCTTCAGTTACTAACTGGGTACACATTATTTTTTTGCATTGTTATTAATCTTGAATGAACAAAAATATATTCCATAAGCATTTTACCTGATCGTATTGTTACTTTATTATTTTACATTTTACAAATACTTGTAATTGTATTATAATTACTTGGAATTTTAGGGTAAAAATAACGATTACATGAGAATGTAATTACAATTACTTTGGCTCAGATTTTAATTATAAATTATACTACGTTATTTTCTCTTCGTCCTTTTTTCAAATGAGCTTGTTTTGTTTCTTTTTTCCCATTAGAGGGCAAATGTTTGTTTTAATAACTCTAGGAATAATGTTGCTTTTGTTCTTAACTTTACTTTCCTCTCTTATCAAGAATTATTATTTTTATCTATTTATTTTATCATATTTTTTTAGAATTATAATGCTGTATCTAATTAGGGATGTCTTTCATATGAGACTATACCCCCCATAATCAACTGTTAGAAAAAAAAAATTAACTGTTATATCAGCCATGTAAAGCCCACCACCTGGTATTAATAAAAAAAAGTACAATTAAAGTAGTTCATTAAGTTCTTGCAAATTTACAAACCCGAAAATCGTTACCTAGATTATCCACTTCAAGTTTTCCAATTATTTTTATTATACAGGAATAAATGAGTTGGTCTTAGACATAGAAAACGTTTTTCCTACTGAAATTTTATAGTACTAGTATAAAACAAAGGTTGTACAAATTTTGTGATTAAAACATACAAACTCCCTAACCACCCAAACCCACTAGTTTCTATCCTTGCTTCCTCTTTCTTTCCTGGCAATCCTCCGAGGCGCCTGAAAAGAAGATGGCCTCGTGACCTTATATTGTAAACTGTTTTTAGAGTTCTACTACTGGGTAGTTTCTCTACATGCTGTATCATATCATTATGTCACTATGATCAAATTTAATTTATTGTATTTTTTATACAGTTGTAAATATCAATAAATAAATAAATTAAAAAAAACATACAGTGCTGTGTGTATTATTGTACCCACACTTTAGAGTAATTTCCGAGGCCGTTTATGTCAGTCGGCTAGTGGATGAGTGGGTGGAGGAAATTTCGTGAAAAAAAAACGAACATCAACTTTCAGAAAACAGTTCGCGGTCTGCCGCAATTGCAGTAATTTTCAAATAAAAGTTTCCATGTAAGTGACTATTTCCTCGTTTTCTTTTAGTAACCTTAAAAATAAATATTTTTCAAATTTAACTTGATATATATAAACAATAAACAATAGCCTTTAAATAATGAAAACATTAAAGTTCATATAGGTCTTCATGAAAAAATAGAATAATCATTTTATGATTTCTGTGCCAGTAATTTTATTTTGCGTGGCAGAAGAAGTGTGGTTTTCGAGATCTTATTTTGTTTGACAATATAACGCAATAACGAATCATTTTAATCGAATAAAAAATCAACCCTCCTCAAAACTTAAGGCTTTACGTTTAAACATACGTAATATCTAAAAATCTGCCCATCTGCCGTTATCACCAACCGTGACTTTTGTACAGATATTTTTCCAATCTTGCTCCTCAGCCTCTTGTAACCCAATGATGATACACGGAACTTCATCATCACGAATGATCTGTTCGCTACTTTCCTCTAAAACTATTCAGGCGATTTATTTTTAGATAAATAATGAAATAAAAAAAGTATTTAAAAGAAATTAAATTGATAGTAAAAAACTATTCAATTCAAATGTATGTGTATATGTAAATTAGCTGTACAGAGCCTCTTAATAATAATTATAACTCTGTATGTATTATTAGAATTTATGTTTGATAACAAATTCAATACCATATGTTCATATACCAGATGTTTCAATAATAAAATGTTCAGTTGTTAAGTAACCTTGTGTCGTTACTCTGCTCCGTTTTTATTCTAAGTTAATTCTTTCAGTATAATCATAAGTTGTATATATATATATGATCCCCTGAATCAGCTGGTCGAATGCGAAAACCTGGGAACTTTTGATACCAGAGTGATATTTGCTTTAAAGAAGATTTTTTTTATCGTAGTTTTCTCAGCTTTCAATTTTTTTTTCTATTGTCTAATTTTTTTTTAAAATAATAGCTGCCAACAGGATCGTCAGACAAGCAGTCATGAACCTGAAAGCTTTAAATCAAAATGGGGTTCAGAACCTACCTCCCAAAGAGGTGCCTCCTCCACCCCCGGAGCTTGCCCCACTACCGGAAGTTTCTCTAGCGGTAGCCCACGACACAACACTTGAGTGGGTACGCACAGCAACCGCCCAAGACTTGAGGAAGGCCGTTTCTGACCTCAAACGGTTTACCGGGGAAATAGGAGAATTGAACCATTTCATAAAAAGGGGGTGACCGACAAATAAGCCGAAATGAAGCAAAGTCTCTCGAAAGTTTACTCGATAGTGAAGATGCGGAGGCTTTAAAAGCAGCGGTCGTCTGCAGAGGGAAGAGGAGCATCCTAAATCAGATTCAGGCCGACGAAGAGACCCTGGACCCCTTGGACCCCCTAGTGAACAATATGCCGCGAAACTCCTGGGACGCTTTAACAGAATTCAAGATAAACTGAGCGAAATGATGGAAACCATCCAGGTACAAGGTCGGATGCAAATCTTATCCCTGGTAATAAAGATACAGTTGGCAAAGCTAGGGAAGAAGGATATATATATTTCACATTAGATGCTAGTTTATATAATTTATTATAGAGATAATAATTTTAGATTTTTTAGTTTTCGAATAACTAAACTATAAATATCTTTTTAAATTCTCATTAGTAAAACAATTAATTTTCTCACGAACCGTCCTTCTCAGTTCAGCGCGATAAGTGACAAACAATTACTATATTCTAAGCCCACAAAGTGGCTGAAATTACCTTGTTGTATCTTATTGTTGTAATATTCTAATTTTTATTTTTGTATCTTTTTAGCCCTAATGAAGCCCTGTAAAGTGGGGCGAAACGTCGGACATTAAAAAATTTATAAACTATTTGTTATTTTTTTGACCGCAACCCTGACCATCTTCTTATATATAAATTTTTACGGTCAACTATATATACATATAAACAAGTTATTGTTTAATTAAATACATTTTATCCAATTTTAGTCTCAAAACAATTTATTTTTCTTTATAAGTAAGACGTTTCGGCCATCCTCAAGGACAATTTTAGAACCACGTCAATTTTAAAAAAACTTTATGCAGGCTATTCTGCCCAGCTCATAAATTTCATTCCACAAATTATCCTATTCTTCACATTAAATTAAAAATTAAAACTTGTCAAGGTCACAACCAACCTTTTCTATTATAATTTATCACAACAAAGATTATATATAAACACACTATTTTATGAAGTCCTTCCACACACACCTTATTCGTCAGACTTATTTTCAACAGATTACCATCTGTTCTGAAATTTGGACAATTTTCTGTAACAAGTAACATGTTTGCAAATGATCATCAGTTCAAAAACACCTTTTCTTACTTAATTTCTTGACAAAGCCCTGAATGTTTGAAAAGTTGATAACATGTTGGGGAAAATGAGGATAAATATTTGGATTTGGATGTTGTTGTATGAAATAAACTTTCTTGTTAAAAATTACATTTCTTGTGATTTGACCGATTATCCATCATGCGAAACCCAGAAATTTAATGTTTTGACCGTTCTACGACGGCAGGAGTGTTACAAAGAATAGGCTCTGTCCAACCTTCATTACGAGGGTGGCTGTCGAATCCGAGCGTAGCCACCGGTGAAGTACACTTCAATCAAACAATGCAGCTCATTGAACAAAGGTTCAATTAAAACTAGGCGCCGCGGCAATCACACCTACCGTCCCAGCCACCTCATTCAATTAGGCTTCTCCCAGTGGCCAAATCTAATGTGAATATTTGCACAAGCTCCATTACCTGTTTCATTCGCAGCTCTCACAGATTTAGTATTGGTTCAAACCAAAAAGAAATTAAAGTCTATATTTGAAAATGACATTTATATTTGTTTTTGAATATAAAGTTATAAAATGACAGTTAAACATGAAATTCATATTAAAATGGCATTGTTGGGAGTCTTATATCGAAAGTTTTTCAGAAATTCAAAAAAAATATAGTCAACAAATCTTTGAACTCTGGCAACTTCAACTTACCATTTTTCCCAGCTTCAAAAAGCTTTAATAAGACACTGGTTTTTATCTACCTTAAGGTGCACCACACGTTTGCCAAACTTAGGCGAATTCGAGCATGTGTATTTGGCTTTAATGAATGTCAATTTATGGCCTAAAATCTAATAGTACAAGAGCCCAAGAGGAAGAAAAAAGGCAATTATTCTATCCCTGTTAAAGCCATTATATATAATTACCTTGTAAATAGTATTAGAGTTGTATTAGTGTTTCATTTAGTTACATTTATTTTTATTTATATTATTTTAATTGGATTTAGTTATTTGAGAAGAAAAATATATAATTATGTTTGTGAGTTATAATGAATAATAGAGACAGTTGCTAAGGGTTGATAATAGTCGCTAAGACGTTGCCTAGCAACGAGCCGACCATCTTCGTTTTTAAATGAGTTCCGGCTAATTAGTTGCCATGAGAGTGCCTAAGCAGCCCTGTCTGCGTTTATAATTTAATAGTTTGTACATTTTTAAAGCCTTCCAACAAAAAGACAGTCGATTTGTGGTGGCTTTAATAACCCCAAGTTTGAGTATTTGAATGAAAACTATGTATAATTACTAGTCAAAATTGACGAGCCTGTCAAATATAGGTAGGGGGAATACTAAATGGCCATTTCAAAACTTTAACAAAATTAATTATTCATTCAGAGCTCTACATCATTAAAACTACCAACAACAATAGACATTATAACATAAAAACGAATTTTCTAAAATATGATCCCTAATAAAGCTATTTACGTTCAATAGTTCCCGAGGTATAGTTTTTTAAATGCAACATAAAACATGTTTTCATAAAATTCATTCGTGAGTTTATTTTGATAAATCTATATCTCAAAAATCATAAGACGTACAAATGTCTGCTAGCACTCAAATTAAAGCTAGTTAAACGTATTACAAAGTATTTCATGACGGTTATATTTGCAGTAGTATTTTTTATGATATTTAAAATAAATTAATTTATACTTGTTCGGACAACATTTCATGCGCAAAATTTATATTCATATGCAAATATCATAAATCTACTAACCATACGAAGATACGTGTCATAACTTATTTTATAGTAAGTTAAATAACCATTATTTTGAGTGCTGGCAGACATTTGTACTTCTTATGGCTCCTGAGATATATTTTTTTTAAAAATCAACAATTTTATGTATAAGGGCACTCATATCAAAATCATAAGTAAGATAGATAAAATTGGATTGAAAGCTCAGGAGAAAAACACGAGAAGCGTAATTGATTACTTTCTATTTAACAAGGACATAAGGCACTTCACTGACATACTAGAACTTGGAACGCGTTATTAACTACTGGCGGCTGACAGAAAGGTTCCGGTACTCCGTGCTTCGGAACCTTTTCATTCTTTTAATTTATTTATCTAATACCAGATCGGCCTGGTGGGCCTTACATGGTTTAAATAACCGTTACATTTTATTTTTTTAACAGTTGATTATTGGAGGGGGGGGGTATAATCTCGTGCAAAAGACACCCCTAACTATCTACAATGTTACATTTAAAATAAAATAAGATCAAATAAAAAGATAAAAATAATGCTTCTTAATAAAAGAGAAAAGTAAAATTAATAACAAAAAATAATGACATTTATAGACCTAACAACTACTGCTAGGTCACTGCTCTTTTAACTGTCGTTATGGAACTTCATTTACCGTTTCTTGATGCAATCCACTATTGACTCCATTTGTAATTCCCGATACAATTGACTATTTCTTATGAACCAAGAAGCATCCACTGCGATTCTGAGGAATTTATTTTGAAAAGATTGTAATTTTTTCCTTTTCATAAAGGATGCCGCTCCCCAGACTTCACAGCCGTACATCAACAACGGCCTGAGAATTGTTTTAAATATAAGAATAGTTGTTTCTGGTTTTAATTTGGAGTTTCTATTTAGGACAGGAAATAGAATTGCTAACCTTGCGCAGGTTTGAGTTAGTTGGATGTTGATATTCCAGGTAAGACGGTGATCTAGGTGAATTCCCTGGTATTTTACTGTTTCACTGGCAGGACTCTATTTCACATTTATACCTTTGAGGATTAGTTCCGGTGGTTCTGGTGGGCGTTGAAGAGTAATGAATTACGTTTTTCAATATTCATACTAATCATCGATTAAGTGAAATATTGTTCTAGTTCATTAAAGTGACTTCGCAAAGTGTTTCTAACGATCATTATGTCATCATGTTGAGAAAACACTGCTGTATCGTCAGCGAACATAGCTATGGAGGTGTGTGTGTGGACTGGATGATGTGAAGGTAGAAGTTGAACAATTGGGTGAAAGGACTGAACCTTATGGAGTAATGACATGGATTTGTCTAAGGGTAGAATTTTTGTAATTTATTCTGACAGAAAATGTTCTACCTTTGAGGAATGAACTCAGAATATTGTACAGGTATTTTGAAGTGTTTACTTTCTTTAGTTTATATAGGAGATCTCGATGATAGACCTTATTGAACGCTTGTTGGAAATCCAGAAAGCTCCTAGGGTGTGTCTCTTCTTTTCGACTCCTTTAATTTTAAATTCCGATAGTCTTGCCAGTTGGTGAGAAGTGTAATGACTGTATTGAAAACCGAATTGAAGATCCTTTTTAGTTTCATGTTTGAGGAGTTATT
>NW_027106117.1:47748-67388 GCF_000696795.3 Halyomorpha halys | reverse complement strand
TGTAGAGTACAGAAGAAACAGTGCCATAAAGAAGCCAATCGCTAATGATTTGGGACTAAGAGACTATGGGTTTTATTTAGTGAGGAATGAACAGCATACCAGTGCTAATTCAAACTGTGAAGTCATCGTTGGAAACATATATCTGTACCTGATTCAAAAGCATTTGGCCTTCCAGGACTTCAATTTCATTGATAACTTACGGACTAAATTAAATATTTCAGATAATAAACCGAAAACGTACCAAGAAGACAACTTGCTTTCATTTTTAAAAGGAAAATGGTAAAAATATACACCAAGAAAATTGTATAAACCTTATAAATCCTGTGCCAAAAAAGATACACGAGGTTATACAAGCAAATGGTTTGATGACAAAATATTATTATTATTTTTTTAAAGTAAACATGCGTTGTAATAGTAGATGGTAATTTTATTTTTCTTTATTTTATTTTATTAAAATTGTAGGTACCTGATGATTTGGCCAAAGCTTTTTGTCATTAGTTATTCACATACCTTTAAACGTTATGCAGTGAAGTTAAGCATTATTAGTAAGTTTACTTACTACTTACAGTCCACAACTGGATCAAGAAAAAATATTACCATACCTAATTATGTACACTAATGTAAAAAAAAATCAACCCATTAATAAATAAAAGGAAAACAAGTATTGCCAACGTCCGACTGTGAATAGCAAAATGCTAGATGTTGTTAAAAGGTTGCTATTTGTATAACCATTCTGCAAACTATTAGTTCCCTAGAACTTTTATTTATGAATTACAAAAATATATTTCTTAAATCAGGGTGAAGAATTGGAGAAATGTTTAAAATATCTATGCTACTTGCTATTTTTTATATGTCAAGAGTTTTGTAGCCATCAGTCAACCCTGTGAGTTCGGAAGCCCTGGGGTTTGAACATGATCTTTTCACCTGCAACAAATCACCTACTTGTACAACCTTTGTTCAAGAAACAGTGCTTCCTAAGTAATGTTTATTTGAGGGTATTTTAGTCTGTCTCCATAAAATAGTAAAGCATTAATTAATATTGATTTTTTTCTTTTCAAATTGATTCTCATTAATTTTAAGTAAGAAAATGAGATATAAATCCCTTATATTTTGCTAATTTATTTCATTATCCACCAAAAACGTATAAATGTGTCAAATAGGATTAAAACTTTTTCAGGGTTCAATTTGATTTATTTTATAATCTTATAGTTAGAGTTATTTTAAATTAAAAGTTAGTAAAAAATAGAATAAATCATACGGTGTATGACTTAAAGTTCCCATTATGAATCTTGGTAATGGTGTAGTGCTAAAAATAGCAGTTTTTTATATGAATAACTCGGATATAGAATTTAAAAAAAAAATCATGGAATATCAATTTTTTTTTAAGAAATGTAAACAAACATTTGGACAAGAGATTAAATGGGAGGGATGGCCTAAAAAAAAATTAATGCGAATATTGTAAAATAAAATTAAACTAGACTCACGAATGAGAGTGAACGGCGGCTGTGCTCGCGAAGTACTGTCCCCTCCCAGGCAGCCCGCCATATCCGTTCGATCCCGCTCTGTATCCGCTCCTATATTGATCCACATTGCTTTCCCTTAACATTACGTAAACCTTAAAGATCTATATATATATATTTGTCCTTATAATAGGAAATTGAATATGATAGAAAACAGATAAAATAGACATCCCCGAACTTAACTATAAAAACATAAAAAGAAAACGGATTGTTTTAGAGAGCCAGCGATGAGCAGTGGTAAACCTCTGAATGGTGTTATAGATAAATACCAAAATCTATTACATTCAAATCATAAAAATCAAGATTTCATACGGGGCCACAAAAAATACTCCAAGATGCCTTGTTTTATCAAAATAATGTTGAAAATTAGACATTCTAACATGATGATTTCATTTAGAATGAGGGTGTAATGGTGTTGGAAAGATAATAGTTTATTGAAGTTCCCAAAAAAAACTTTATTTATAAGATCCAATAAATAAATTTTCATTAACCAGTCTGCCTAAATATCAAGACTTTCCGAACTTGCTCCTGCCTATATCTACGGTAATCTTGTTTATGAACCATAGTCATGTTAACAAACATGTTGTTAAATCCTAGGATACTGTTGAATTTTCTTAGATGTGTGAGTTCGGTCACAGTGCTAAACCAAGTTAAATTATTAAAGTCGAAATTCTTAGCTCATCCCCACAATCTTTATTGTTGAAAGGATCTTATGTACCTAAACTGAAAAAATAAAAAAGTGCTATTAATAATTAGGAAAAGCTGAAACTCATATCACTAATTCAAAAGTTGAACTAAAACTTTTAAATAAAATAATAATTAATTTTCCCTTATAAAGTGTGCTTGTGTAGTAATCATTTGACATTGACAAAAACATAGATTCAGTACTAAGAGATAAAACGTTTTTAGAGAGAACTAAATAAAAAACTTTCTCAGTCCGGATCAAAACTGAAATCCCCACCACCAAGCCCGTCACTTGGGGCGTTCCCCAGGGTACGGTCCTTGCGCCAGTTTTATTCAACATATATACTGCCCCGTATAGTTAGGACGAAATTTGACGATGCTCAAATATGTGCATATGATGATGACATAGCCATATACTCGGCGAGCATGAATGCAGACAAGGCCATGGACCAGGCCGCTGCAGCGGCCCAGCTCATCGCTAACAAACTACGAGACATAAACATTCACATCAACCCACTGTTGTCACTCAGACTCAAACTACCCATCTACAAAGTAATACTACGACCATCATTAACACACGGTGCACCACTACTACATTTTCACTACCCAACAGGCTTAAATCACTACAACAATACCAAAACAGCACACTACAGAAGATATGCCGAGGAATATCTCTGGAAAGACATAACATGACGCACATTCATAACGAACTACAGCTAGAAACTGTACAACAACACATCACACGGAGACACATTAAATTCTTTGACAGTCTCCCTGCTTCCTTCAATCCAGTATTCCAGTCTATCACTCTATCCCCCCCTTCCTGCGACATGGCAGGGCAGGAAAGGTTCCAAAAACCCTATCAACATTACCTTATAACTCAATCTTCTGATGGATCCCCCCCCCCCTCCCCCACACTTCTTGTCGACTTCTGACTGTTTTTCTTATTATTTTACCATTATCTATTGCCTTTAATAATTAATATTTTTATTTTCTTTATCTTCTATGCGAATCAACACGAAGAGGCCCCTCCGGATTTTAAAAATAGTACTATTTAGAATGGATATTTCACAAGTAATAAATAAACATTACAGGTAACCTTAAAATACCAAAGGTAGTAAAAGGTAATACCCAACACGATTTATTCCTTTTTTCACAGTAAAGCATTCACTAATTCACTGTTTCTTTTCTGTTTTAGAGGGATCGGATAAAAAAATAATAATAAATCAGTATTCAAGTAGACATTGAGTGCGTTATTTCTCGTCCCACGTTTTCCCTTTCTTTTTTTTTAGTTCTCTCGAACGACATATCGTAACTGGTGCCGAAGCCCTTTGTTTTTTTATCTGTAAGCACAATTTTTTTTCTTTTCTGTTCTCTCTTTTCTTTTTTTGTGTATTATGGTAATAGTAAGATCTGAGGTCTTGAACTTGAATGCCATGAACCAGGACAATCCAACTGCAGCTGTTCCACCAGTAACAGAAGATCTGGCAGTATCGACGGTTCCATCAGGGAACCAGGTTACACCAGTAACCCAGACGCAGATGAACTTCTAGCTGCCGTAGTCTGCAGGGTGAAGCGCGGAATCCTTAACCAAATTCAAGCGGATGAAGAAACACCTTGGTGTACCGTGAAGGATCGCTTAAAGAAGGCATTTGGAGGTGGACGATGGGTGCCAGAAGACGATATCTTTCAGAAGTTAATGGAGAGATGGAGACCGTAATAGTCCAGTGGGTAATATGCTGCAGAGATGCTATTTCGTTACAATCAAATAACTGCTAAACTGAATGAAATAAGAGCGATGGACCAGATGCAGGCCCGAATGATGTTCATATCTGGTATCCTCAAAGTGCAGCTGGCAAAGGAGATCGGGAGGAGAGAAGTTTGGCCGCATGATCCTTCGTGGAGTGCGCGCAGTAATTAATGGACGCGAGCGCCAGAGAAGAGGAATCGCGAATGGAGGTGGGTGAGCCAGACTGGACGAGAGTAAAGTACAATCGTCACAGGAACTTTCAAAACCCTTGGCGCAGAAGAGAAAACGGTAAGCATACATAAGATCGGACGAGAAAATTCGAGAGGAGAACGAACCAGGGGAAATCGAAAGGTAACGGACGTAGAGACGATCGTCGAAACCATGGATGTAGGAAAGTGGGATCTAGTGGCCCAGTGTCCCCGCACACGATTTTATGAGTATGGGAATGAGGGATAAATTGCCAAACAGTGTCCCTATATGTACCGACGAAAGGACGTAGACCAAGGCAAACCCGTGGAGGTTAACGCTCAGAAGATACGACGGAGGAACACTAGATTGAGACGGGACGACTCCATCAGTGTCCACTGGTGATTATACTTGGTCTTCCTAGGAGCTCTCAGATCCTCTGATGTTCAGCAAGTTCTTTAAATGCTGTCACCACCTTTCTTGTACCTCTTCCTAAAGAACTATTATTTTACCATGCTTATTTTTTTTTTAGGGTTTCCTCACCTGGACGGTCCAAGCTTAAGATTGTTCACCGTTAGTAGAATTTATTAGATTCATTGTTTCTTCTTATGTTTTCGATCTTCTTAATCAAGAGTAATTCTTGTTTCTATCCAACCTCTTCTCATGCATTCTCGCCTTTTAATAATTTTTGAAATCAATTCGTGTATTTCTATCAAATTATCAAAACCAGCAATTACGAAGATGTCTTATTTCTCTCTACACACTTCTTTTAGGGCGTAGGACAATCTTCCTTTGTCACGCCCCGTTTGTACCAGCAATTTCATTGGCTCGTGTTTTTATAAAAATGTCATGATTTTTTCGAGAAAACCTATTCACCCCTTCCTCTGCATGCTCTTTGGCCGCTCTGCATTGCACTGTTCATTTAAAAACAAATATTTCTTTTTTGTATGTTTTATCTTTTAGTGAAGTTTCATCATTGCTGGGTAATGATCCAAGTTTGTATCATACCCACTATAGCATCTTATATCATTTACACAGCTGAAGTTTTTGGTGAATACCAACCCATCATCAATGTGACTTACGGAGAGCGTCAAGGGAAGGCCTAAATAAATAAATACTATTCGTTTTTTTAAGGATGGTTCGAAACTACTGAAGGCTACACACTCGAAGATGTTTGGAATGGCATCAACTTGAATCGCAAGGTTAATCATTGAATATAGTCGGTAAAACAGTATTAGGTATGTAATTTTTCCCCAAATAACTGTATCACAACTTTATTTCTGGAATCAAGAGTTTTTACATTAGTATGACTTTTATTCGTTATAGAAGAGCAAAAATAGCTGATAGGAAATGTAATTTTTGCCCGCGTTCGGATTGGAGAATTCCTTAATAGAGGAATACTAATGTTTGTTGATTGGTACCTTAATAAAATTAACCATTAAGAGGATTTTTTCGGGATGGAGGGGTAACAGTTAACAGAACTTTCACTTACTTGTTAATCAAAACGTGTTTTGTACATTTTGATTTTCCTATAATTTTATTTGATATTATTATTCATAATCTGTTTTTCTTACATCATAGGTTTTCTTTAACCTTATTTTAGTCTAAATATTTCCCCTCGTTCAAAGGCAAATTCATTAGAGCCTTCCCCTCAGCAAATTTGTATTTTTGGTAGGCCTAACTTGAATCATATTCTCTATTTCTTGATTTGTTTAACTGACCCAATTACTAGTTACAGACCTGCATTTGTCTGTGTTGGTGAATGAAGAGATTTGTCTGAAATGAAAGCATTGTTTCCGTTGATTGAGCTTTTAGTCTCTACAAGCCTATTTATCCTTACGTTGAACTTTGCTACTAAAGTTTTTCCTTGATATATGAGAATGTTTTAAGTTATTTTTTTATCGATTCCAAATATTAGCCTTCACGTTGTAATTTGCAACAGAACATAATTTGTTGTCCCTATTTATATATAATTTGTTGCCATCCCTAACCATCCCTACTTCTATGGCTTCTCTAGCTGGTCTCTTTGGTTTTGTTTAGGTCAAACATTCTGTAATTGTCAAATATAAATACTTGCCTGATGGAATATGGAACATTTTTTACCATCTTTTGAATGGCATCACACTGCTGAAGGAGAAACATTCTTGCAACATTTATACAATGGAAGAACATCTGGAAGAAAATTATTTGGTTATCATTTTATCCTATTGTTATGTAGATATTTTTTTTACCTAATAATTGTGGTGTTATTTAATTTTGTTTGTATTAGGGATTTTGGAGAAACCTTTCCAGAGTTCAAATCTTGAAGAAGTTTGCTATAAGCTAGTGTTTGTAGGTAAAACAGGGGTTGGGAAAACCTCAACTATAAACAAAATAGCAGGGATTTCTGCTTATTCTTCATATTTTGAAACATCTGGGATACGTGTTACAGATGTTTATTGGCCAGTTAAAGTTTGGGATAAAATTATATTATTCAAATTGCAATGTTGGGACGCTGGAAGTAGCTGCATGAAAAAATACAATCACATACCCGTGGTAATTTTATCTTGATTTTATTATTTTTCAAATATTCATGGATTTTTATCTTTTGAATGTGAATCAAATGATAATGATTAGCATTGAATTATTTTTATTTTGTTTGTCTCATAGATTTTCTATTTTCAAATTACCTTTTTATTAGCTTTAGAATAATTATAAAATAGTTTTCTTTTAATAACCATATCAGAACTTGACATATTATGGAAATAGATTTAAATTTCAGTTTACATTTACAACTTGAAGTTTAATTAAGTATACATATTTTTTTCCTGTAACATACAACAAATAACATTGTACCCTCTGTCTGTGGAATGAGTTTCCTCAGTTTAGGTCTGCCAAGTTTTTATGTTTTGTGGTAAAGGACTGGTTAAATGGAATGAGTTCACGGGTATGTTCTTTAGTGTTTTACTTAATCAATAAATTTGTAACCAAATGTAAATGTTATAACTAAAATGGTGTGCAAAGATGCCAGACTCACCCATATGACTCGAGTTTCTTTTTGTTTACTATCATATAACATTTGACTCAGTTTCTTAAGACAATTATTAATTCGAAATTAATGCATAGAAACAATTGGCATAGGCATTAAAAAACAAAAGCAAAATTAACTTTTTCAACTTGTTCTCATGAAAGTTGAGAATTCAGTAATTGAATGAGTTACAATATTGAAAAATTCTACAAATAAAATAGGTGGAACAATTATTCCTCTTTAAAAAACACTGATCACTTTTTATAATAAAGTGGTTCCTTGTATGTCTCAAGTCATCTGCAGCATCAGTGAATGTGCTTAAATGGTATATTTATCAGCTTGATTGATATTTTAGAGAAATGCTTATGATATATCGGTTTAATTACATTAGCTAGTTTATATTAGTGGAAAAATGTATATATCACTAACATTTAAATAATTTTTATTTTTATATTTCCTTATGTCTTGAGGAAGTTTATGATGGGCCCGGTCTTAAAAAGATGAATGATTATAACAATAAATCTTGATTTAGATTTGTGCTTGCAGAACATCATGAACTAACATGTTTGTAGTGTTCGTGAAAAATAGACCTCAGGATGTCTTTTAAGTTGTATTTATTTGCTTTCAAGACTTTCTACTCAATAGAAAGCGGCTAGACTTAACTAATTTAACAGAACTTAAAAGATGTTATATGAACGTTTTACACCCTGCTAACTCAATTTTGGACGATTCGACTGAAATAATTTTTTACGACCGTCACAAATATATTACCTTAATATCAATGGTCCCAAATATAATAAGTGGCTTAATCCTCATTCCAAGAACAAAATAGATTACTTAGTTCAGGAGGTTTGAATGTGTATTGCATTCTAATTAAAATGAGCCTTGTCAATTTCGGAAATGATGGCCAATTGGTTTATTGAAAAAATATAATTAAATATTTCCTAACTAGACATGTGTGTAAATTCTGTTGAAAAATGATTAAATTTTTTATTTAGACTTTGTCCTTGAAAATTAGGTATTGAATAATGCAAATACATACTGTGAGATAGCAATACTGTGTGGACAACCCTGACGAGAGAGCAATGCGAGAAGGTTACTTTTGGAGTAGTAATTGTTGTAGTTCGAGTGTGGATATTTGTTTGAGTTTGTGGAAGGTGTAATATTTGTTTTTTTGGCGTTTAATGACTGGATGAACTCTTAGTTACTACTTAGTTGTGAAGGACCTTTTTTTATGATTGTCTTAAGTCAATAAAGTAAGTTGTAATTAAGCAAATATAATATTGAGTTCAAAAGGTATTGGTCACCCTTCCTCTTTCATATTTTTCCATTTAAAAACTATTAGCCCCTTACATATACCACCGTAAGTTCATTTTATTTACAAAAATCTTAAAAGTTTCTCTTATTTTTCATTCAGTGTTCAATATCTTTAAAGCCACCTATTATTAAAAAAATAATAATAATAATAAATAAACAATTTTTTATTAAACATATTTAAACAGCAAAAACGATCAAACCTGGGAACAAAATTAGTTGTACGAAAGGCTAAACGAAGAGCTGGGAAAAATTTGGAAGAATCCTACAAAGCGACTATAATGAAAACATCAAAATCTTCTGGAAAAAGATGAAAACCCTGAAAGGCGAGAAATGAAAACCCATAAAGAACATGAAAAATAGCACAGGAATAGTTCTAACTAGGGAAAACGATATACTGTACATATGGAGAGAAAATTATGCACAGATGTTCGAAGATCCTCAAGGTCAAGAAAATAAGAGGATAGGATGCAGAACAGACAAAAACATCGAATATGATGGCACCATCTGGGAAGAAGAAGTGATGCAGGTTATAGAGAAACTCAATACAGGAAGATCAGTTGGAGGAGATGGTGTTTTCCCGGAGCTTATCAAATATGGAGGCAATGGAATAATTCAAGTTCTACAGGGTCTATTTTAGAAACTATATGACGAGAAAAGCATTCCCAAAGACTGGGAATACAATGTCATTATTCCAATACATAAGAAAGGAAGTCAAAGAGATTGTAACAACTATACCAATATGCTTTTCTTAAGTGTTCCATAAGTTATATACATCAGTCCTCGAGAAGAGACTCAGAGATGTCTTAGAAAAGGACCTTGAAGAAGAGCAAGCTGCATTCAGGTCTTTTAGATGGGCCCAGGACCAAATATTTTCACTGAGGACCATCATAGAAAAGGCTTTGGATAGGGATACAAATGTATATTTAGCTTTTTTAGATCTGCAAGCCGCTTTTGATTCAGTCCCAAGAGTCGAAATATGGAATGCATTGAAGACAAAAAACGTCCATTTAGAACTTATAGATGCCATCAAATCTTCGTATTAGGGCTCAAAGGGTAAAGCCAGGATAAATGGAAAGGAGTCTGGGAGCTTTTGTATGAAGAGAGGTGTCAAGCAGGGACATTGTTTAAGCCCTCTTCTCTTTATTGTTCTGATGGATAAGGTATTGAAAATATGTAAAAGAAGGATGACAAAAACAGTAGTGGGGAAATGGAGCTTGAGAACAGTACTTGCTCAGACACTTCTCTATGCTGATGATATTGTACTCATAGCGGACTCCCTCCAGAATCTTCAGCAAGCTGTAGTGGAATAGAAAGCGGAGCTGGAGAGAAAAGGCATGGTGATAAATACGATTAAAAGCAAAGCTATGCAAATTGGACGAGAACTGGGAGATGTGCATATTACTTGCTGAGGACAAATCATAGAGGCAGCAGATTACACGTACCTAGGTACAGTTATTAGCAGAGATGGTAAAATTCAACAAGAAATATCTAATAGGATTAAAAAAGTAAATACCATCTATTACCAGATCTGCAATACAGTTGTTGGGAAGTGTGAAGTTGAGAGGAAAGTAAAAATTCACATTTTGAATGCAATATACCTCCCCACCCTACTATACGGAAGTGAGAGCTGGGAACTTCTCGACAGATTGAGGAACAGAATCACCTCAGAAATGAAATATCTCAGAAAAGTAGCCGGCCGAACACGAAGGGAACACTTCAAGAATGCAAGAATAAGAGAGGAGCTAGGGGTGAAACCTCTAACTGAAATTCTAGTGAACAGACAGTTGAAGTGGTTTGAACATATATGCCGAATGAACCACGAAAATCCTTCGAAGCTAAACCAACTGGCAAAAGACCAAGAGGAAGGCCAAGGATGTCATGGCAGGAAAATGTGGCTACACTGGGAGGGAAGAGAGGAAAGATGTTGGATTCCATGAGGGCATTGACAAGGGACTGGGACAGATGGAATGCTTGGATCGAGGCACCTTACTGAGGAGGAAGAAAAAGAAGAAGAAGAAAAACTTTTTTATTATATGAGAATAAATTAGCTCTTTACATTCAATAGTTTTCGTGATACATTTTTTCTAAATAAAGAGATATCGTTTCTAAATTTGTTTGAACAAATAACATGTACACTGCTATTCCTAGGCCGATTATTATATTTAGGATTATTGGCATTCAGATAATTACATTTATTTAGTAAGTGGTGGAAGTATGAGTCTGAATCAAGATTTATTATTATATTTATACATGGGTAGAACACACCTGGTCTTTTATAAAACGTCCTCAGGAAGTTTTAGAAATGTTATAGGTATTTCAATTTTTGTGCTAATATAAACTAGTTAATGTTTGTTTATGTAATATGTTCAAAATAATATTTGTTTATGACATTAGCTATTGTGTTCTCTGTTAGATTTTATTATTGTAATATTTTAACCTTTGTTTTATGTTGAAAATCGTTTATGATTAAAAAGTTAAGACTAATAACTACTGGATAGATATTTTCTTTTAGAATTAATATTATAATTATGCACTCTTTCGTTTTATGATTCCATAGTCCTATATATTACTCCCTAGAGTAAGACTTTTTTAAAAAAAATAAATGTCTCAAAAACTACAATATTAAATACTGTAGTTCAGTAGTGTGTTTTCAGTGTTAGTGAAAAAATTTCTTGTACGATGTGGTATCATATTGCTTTAAGTTGCCCTAGTTAAGCAGAAATTAATTTCTACTTAAAGTCAGATGGTATATGAAAGCTGTTTATTGTATCCACTACACTATACTTTTAAATTATTAGTTTGTTTTCATATGCTTGGTCATAAGAAGATTATTGTTTTGTTTTTTATGAATACATTATTTGTTTCTTATTTTACTAATTTTTTTTTTTTTTGCTCTAGTCTTGTGTTGATAATGCTGACTTTTTTGTATTTATTTTTTCCTTTAATGATGCTCAAAGTTTTAATGAACTTCCTCAATTAATTAATAGATTTGTTAAAAGTAAAGATAATCAACCAGGATCTATAGTCATTGGAACAAGGTATAGTATTAGCATTTTCTTATTTATATATTGTGAATTATGTTTATATAATGTAATACACTTTAAAATTTAATATTTTTCTGGACATAGCCACATTTAATTGAATTCTAAAAAAATCAACTCAGCAAATATTTGCAATGGTAGAAATACATTAAAATAAAAACAATAAGTATAAAAACTGTCCTTGTATAGCTATTAGTAGATCAGTATAACATCATAGGATCAGGATTATGTAGGTTGTATGTTTTTTTTTTCTTGATTGTTAGTTTGTATAACACCAAACAGCGAAGTAAATTTGATAAAGAAGTTAATTTAAATGGAAAATTAGGACTATGTAAGGAAAAAAATTTTTTGGAAAAAATAAAACATCAAATGTCTTTGTATAGTAAAAAGTATTGTACTCAAAGAATGAACAAACATTATACAATAATAAAATATGAAAAAATGAAATTGTTCAAAACTGCACTTACAAATTAGGTCACTGGAGATCTTTCAAACTCAATGTTACATTTTAGTGAAAAAATTGCAAGTGACAGGGGAAAACATTCTGGATTATAAGACCTAACCCAAGAACCAAGATAATTGGCAAAGAGAAAATCCTCTCTTCTTAAACAGTTTAAAACCACAACAGAATTTCTACTTGATGGATTCCTCAAATCTGGCACAACCTTTGGAGTGTTGATGGTGTAAAATATGTTTATGTATTTGAGGGGTTTTCAATCAAAAGTTAATTTATCCACTTCTGGAAAGTTATTTAAAAATTATGGGAGCATGTCATGTAGATAAGTTAAGTTGTTATTGAAAATGTTGATTTGAAACATCTATTTGACAAGGAAAAATTGAAATTTAAAAAAATATATAAATCCACTATAATAAACTGTTCATAGTATTTATTCTCAGCAAAAATTAAGAATTTCATAGAAACAATTAAGGTAGGATTATGTAAATTTTCCTGGCTTGCATTTTACTTCAAATATTGTTTAAAACTAAGTTTGTTTCTTAATGGAATCCTCATCAACAAAACATTAAAACAACTTTTTTTTCTTTATGTTTCATGATATGATGTGAAATTTTTAAGCTGTTCCATTTATTTTCTAAAATTTTACATTTCATATTGTTAGTTGTATTAGCCAACAATAAATGCCTGATCATATACAGTTTATCTGGATGAATAAATTGTACAATATTTTAATACAAAGATCTTCATGAATATTTTCTCATTTGTGCAATTTTAAACCAGTGTCCATCTAAAAAAAAGATCATTGATCAGTCTTAGTATTTTTCTTCAGAATATCAACTGATTTTCTCAAAGGCTTAGGTTAAGGTTCAGGATGAGGATGTTTAAGTCAGTGTTTGTTTGATTTGGTAATCATACTATCTGGTTTTTATAAATATAACAAGGAGATGAATCTGTTTATCTGTCTGAAGTAAATATGATTAACAGCTATTAATGTATCAGTTATATTCTTCTGGCAGTTTATTGATAAAAACATTTAGGGTTCCCAGACAACTCCTCAGCTATGTTTACTGATATCTATCATGTGTCTACACTTCCTTTAGCCAAATATTTATATGTATGACCCTTGTTA
Organism: Halyomorpha halys; assembly: GCF_000696795.3. Lineage (NCBI taxonomy): Eukaryota > Metazoa > Arthropoda > Insecta > Hemiptera > Pentatomidae > Halyomorpha > Halyomorpha halys. Next base: position 54,297 of record NW_027106117.1, on the reverse strand, counting down.
TTGATATTGCTGTCTGGTAAGAGGAACTAGTCTGGCAAGTGGTCCTTTTTACCAACCCCTAGTGGATACTTTGGAGTTGCTGCCAAACCAAGGTGGGAGTGTCAAAATTCATTTCTCAGGACCACAGAGGAATAAATATTAACTGTCCCAGGTGGAAATCAAACTCACAATGTTCCAAACCGGGACCTACACCCCAATCTGTAAGGTCATCATGTCCCTGTGTATGACCTTTAGTTGGATATTTATTATCATCATTGTTCTCAAAATTAAGATTATATATATTTTGAATGCATATTTAAAAAAAAAAATTCAAGCTGAATTAATTTTTTATTTATTTATTGTAATTTTAAACTGTACAAAAAAAAAAATACAATAAGTAAATATGTAGCATGTTTCAAAAACTTGAAGGATCTTAAGAAGGAACCACCCAATGGTGGTATTTCAAGAGAGAAACGCTGTATTTAGCTATGCTCCCCAAATACATTGGGTTGCTACATTATACAGCCAATCAATCCATGATCGGACATATATACATTACATATATTTATGTGTTATACATGATATAACAAAAAAGAAAGAAAACATTTTTTTAAATTTAAATTAGAAGGTCCCGTGGCCATCTTTTCAGACGCCTTGGAGATTATCAGGGATTTTTAAGGATGAGAGATAAAGAACTAAGGGGTTAAAATGGATAAGGAGTTTGAAATGAAAAGATGCATATCTATTTTGGGCCAAATCTACAACGAAAGGAATGTTAAGGTCTTTGTGGATAAGTTTATTAATGACGTAATAAGGAGCATCCTAGATTTTACTGAGGATTTTGGATTGTAAAGATTGGATATGGGAGGAAGTTGATGGTTTGGTTGAGCCCCAGAGCTCAATTCCATATTTCCAAATTGGTCTGATTATCATAGTATATAATAATTTGTAGTGAATTGGAAGTTAAGAGCGTTTTTCATGTAGGTGTTGTAGCAATAAAAATCTACGAGCAATTTCTTGTTGTTTTAGTCTTTTATGGGGATTCCAAGTTGGTCTCTTGTCAAGATGGAGTCCTAAGTTGCGAATCTGTTCAACAGGCGTCAGTGGAATATTTAAAAAGGATACTGTAGGACAGGGTAGAGGTTTATGACGGAGAGTAAAGGTGATCTGGTAGGATTTGTTAGGATTTATTTTAATTCTCCAGTTTTGACACCATTCTTCAGTGGATGTTATGTGTGTCTGTAGAGTTTATGAAGCATTGGTAGGGTCATTGTTTACAGACAGTACACCTGTGTCGTCAGTGTATGCTGTTAGAACTGTGTTAGGGTGGGTTGGGATATCAGCTGTATAAACCGTATAGAGAATGGGACTTAAGATACTACTTTGAGGAACACTGGTGGACTGAGAAAAGAGAGATGAATAGGCTAGGTTATGATTTACTTTAAAGGTTCTATCAGAGAGGTAGGAGCGGATTATAAGGAAATTTGTAGGGGTAAGGAATTGACGAAGTTTATAGAGCAGTGCTAGATGCTAGACTTGATCAAAAGCTTGTTCAACATCGAGGAAGACTCCCGTGCAGTACATTCTGTGCTCCAATGTGGAAGATATGACATCAACCACTCGATGACATTGTTTTATGGTAGAATGGGATGTTCCAAATCCAAACTGGTGGTCAGGAATAATATGATATGAATCATGGATTGGATAGCAGCATTTTAATAAGAGTTTTTCAAGGATTTTGCCCATAATATAATAGGATGATAGGAAGATGGATATTCAAGTGGCTTGAAGGGTTTAGGAAGCATTTTTATTATAGACATTTTCCAAGGGTCGGAGAGATAAGTGAATCGGAGGGTAGCATTATAGATATATGTAAGGAATAGGATGGCTTCACAAGGGAGCTGTTTCAGAATAAGGGATGTGATAAGATCATGGCCAGGAGCTTTTTTGGAAGGTAATGGTGGATGATGTTTATTATTTATGAGGGATGAAAGACTTTAGGAGGAAGGGTCATATAGAGTGGAATTGTTATCTCTGCTTCAAGATGTTCAAGATGGGGTTTAAAAGTTTTAAAGAGGTGTTCGCCGAATATTTGAGTTTTTTCATCTGATCGTGTCTTATTTTCAGTGAGAAGTAGATAGTTGAAGGATTTGTGTTTTATTAGTGTTTTAGTAATTGTCTATAATGATTTGTCAGTGGTATTTAGATTTTCTGTTAAATTATAGAAATTTTGAATTCTATATTTTCTAATTTCTGTTTTTAGTCTGTTAGTACTGTAATGAGTTTTGTTTGAAGGATAACTTGTTCTTTGCCACCTCACTCTTACCCAGTGTTTCTGTTCATAAGGTTTGAAGGGCCTCCCGTAGCTCAGTGGTTAAGACGCATTCTTACCAATTTGATGTCTATTAGCGGTACCGGTTCCAGCCTAGGGCGATAACTTTTTTCAGTGAGTGGCGGTCCCACAAAATGAAAAACTTTGACCCCCAACCATGGTTAGGCAGTATGGGAGTCTTGGCCGAAAAGAAAAAAAAAGTAAGTTTTGAATGTGACAAGGTAAATTGTTTTCCCAAAAACTTATTATGTTCATTTGTGAAGTATTGTGTGATAATAGTTTCTATTGATCTTGAGAGTTTTTTGATAGTAGAGTCAATCATTTATTTTGTTTTTAATGAAATTTTTAAGTCTAGTATGTTTTCTAGATCAGATCGAAAAATTTTCCATTTCACCTGTCCTGTAACCAGTGAAGGGGAAGGGGGTCTAGGAATAGGAATGAATGCATGAGGAGTAGAACCGGGCTATGATCTGAAGAGAGGTCATCTAAAGATTGAATTTTGGATTGTGAGGAGGGTATTTGGGAAGTTACAAATATATCAAGGATATCGGGACTCTAATTCAATCTTAGTTTAAAATCATTTATTAATTTATTGTTTATGAACTATTAATATATCATATTAATGTTGCTAATGAACCAATTGACTTGCTTTTTTGGTTTTATAACATCAAGACTATTTATTTATTTGCTATTTATTATTTTAGCTAATTATTTTATTATTATTTTTTTAAGAAATATGCTCAAAACTGAGGTTATGAAATCTGATATAAAAGATTTTGAATCTAAGCAAACTATTGAAGTTTTAACTATTCAAAATAGTATGTATCATTCTGGTCCTTATGAAACAGTCAAAGTTGCTCCACTTTTAAATACCATATGTGAAAAATTGTGGTTGAGAGATCAGCAATACATTTTAAAACAAGGAATAAAAGTTTAAGGTATCTATTTATTTATTCACTTTTCCCCTATAAGTGTTTAGACATTAATGAGATTAATTTTTTTAATTCTTCTGGATTAAGAATCAGTAATACATTTTAAAACAAGGAATAAAAGTTTAAGGTATCTATTTATTTATTCACTTTTCCCCTATAAGTGTTTAGACATTAATGAGATTAATTTTTTTAATTCTTCTGGATTAAGAATCAGTAATACATTTTAAAACAAGGAATAAAAGTTTAAGGTATCTTTTTATTTATTCACCTTTTTCCCTTGTGGAGTGTTTAGACAAATGATATTATTATTATTTTTTTTTTTAATTTATTGATATTTACAACTGTATAAAAAATACAACAAGTAAATTTGGTCATAATTACATAATGATAATGATATGATATAGCATGTAGATAAACTACCCAGTAGTAGAACTCTAAAAACATTTTACAATATAAGGTCACGAGGCCATCTTCTTTTCAGGTGCCTTGGAGGATTGCCAGGAATGAAAGAGGAAGCAAGGCTAGAAACTAGTGGGTTTGGGTGGTTAGGGAGTTTATAATGGAAGGAATGATATCGGGTTCGGGCTAGATCAGTCACATAAGGAACATTTAGGTCTTTATGGATGGTTTTATTAGTAACAAAATAAGAAGCATCGAGGATTTTATGAAGGATTTTGGATTGTAAGGATTGGATACGAGAGGAATTCGAAGGTTTAGTAGAGCCCCAAAGCTCAAGCAGATGTCCAGATGGGCCTTATTATTGTCATGTAGATCAGTCTTTTGTAATGAGTTGGAAGTTTAGTCCGTTTGTCTAGCAAGTGCTGTAATTGTTGTAATCAACGTGCAGTTTCCTGCCTTTCAGTCTTGTGTAAGGATTCCAGGTTAATCGTTTGTCAAGGTGTAGTCTAAGATAACGAATCTGTTCTACAGGGGTAAGAGCCACATTATTAAACTATACTGTAGGGTAGTCGGCAGGTTTACGACGAAGAGTAAATGTGATTTGTTGGGATTTATTTTTATCCTCCAATTTCGACACCATTCTTCGAGGTTTGTGATATGGGACTGGAGAATTTGGGATGCAATCAAAGGGTTATTACTAACTGTGAGCACACATGTGTCATCAGCATACGTGGTAAGGATAGTGTTAGGAGTTGTTGGGATGTCGGCTGTATAGACGGTGTAGAGAATGGGACCGAGGATACTACCTTGGGGAACACCAGCGGATTGAAAACAGAGAGATGAATAGGAACCATTTTGGTTTACTTGGAATAATCTATTAGTAGAAAGGAACGGATGGTGAGAAAATATGTAGGAGGTAGGAATTTACGGAGTTTGTAAAGCAGTCCTGGGTGCCAGACTCGACCAAAAGCCTGCTCTATATTGAAAAAGACTCCTGCACAGTACATTCTGCGCTCCTAAGAAGACAAGACAATGTCCACCACACGATGACATTGCTGGATAGTGGAGTGGGATGTTCGGTATCCAAACTGGTAATCTGGGATTATATGATAGGAATCTAGGATGGGGTATAGGCTTTCAAAATAAGTTTTTCGAGGATTTTTCTCATGATCGGTAATAGAAAGATGGGACGGTAAGAGGATGGGTGTTCTGGCGGCTTTTGGGGTTTGGGGATCATTTTGATTATAGATAGTTTCCATGGGTCAGGAAAAGATGTGGAACGGAGAATGGCGTTATATATGTAGGTGAGGAATAGGATGGCTTTTGCGAGGAAGAAGTTTAAGGATGTGGGATGTTATTAGATCGTATCCAGGAGCTTTGCTGGTAGGTAATCATTGAATGATGCTGGATATTTCAGAAGGATGAAATGCTTTAGGTGGTAGGGTCATTTGGAGTGGAATATTGAGTTCTGCTTTAATACATTCAAGGTGATTTGGGTTAAGGATATCGGGATGCGGAATAAAGGTTTTAGAAAGGTGTTGTCCAAAGGTTTGCGATTTTTGTTCGTCAGTTCTGGTCCAGGTTTGGGATTCGGTGAGAAGAGGATAGTTAAAATCTTTGAATTTCAGCAGCTATTTGGTGGTTCTCCATAATGATTTGTCAGTAATTGTAAGATTTTCAGTGCAGTTAAGTAAATTTAGAATTTTGAATTTTCTAATTTCTGCTTTAAGTTTGTTAGTCAGTTTGGTGTAATACGTTTTGTCAGTTGGATATCTGGTCCTATGCCACTTCAATCTTGCTCTTTGTTCTTCCCTTATTAAGATACGAATATACTGTGGGAGGTTAGTTTGTTTATTAGCTAAATAGTGACCAAGGTTGTATGGTCCTCACAGGGTTCGCGGATGCCAAGGCAGTTTCAGCGTGCGACAGGGTTGCTGCGGAAAGTGCGTACAGAGGACGCTCAAAGAAATCGGTTTGGCATTGAATCCTCAAAAGAGTGTGGGCATCGTCATAAATAAAGAAGAGCTGGAATTGACGAAGCTCTCCCTCGAGAACTGAGATAGCATTCTAACAATGAAAGAAGGCGACACTATAAAATATTTAGGATGCACATTCTCGGGAGAGCTGCTGTTCAACGAGGATTCGGTGACAAAGTTGAATAAGAATCTGGATAAGCTCGTCGCTTCGTGCTTGCTTAAGCCCGAGCAGAAGGTCAACATTGTCAACCAATATGTGTTCCCGGGTCTTACATACCCTCTCCAAACTGCTCCCCTCACAAAGCTACGTCCTGAAATCCTGGAAGGCATTGACACAATGATTCGCAGAAGTGTTAAAGCCATAATAGGGCTCCCTGCGAACACCTCCACAGCGATGTTGTATGCTCCGAGGAGGTACAGAGGCCTAGGCTTGATCCGCTGCCAATGGGAGGCTCCCCTTCAACACTGGTCCATTGCTCAGCGGCTGTCAAATGTATCCGATGCTCTGTTCCAGTCCACTTTCGATTGTTCAGCCGAGATTGCTGAATGTGCGTATAGATTAGGCGTTGATCAGGGGCATCGGAGTGTGAAAGCTCTACGACAGTCACTATGTGAAAGTGCGTTCGATGAATGGGCTAATTGCAGGTGGAGTACACCATTTCAAAGAGACCCCAAGAGCAAATAAGTTTATATACGATATACAAATACTTACGGGCTCTGAATGGTCCAATGCCCTGAAATTAAATATAAATTATGCACCCCTACGTGGAGTCCCAGGTGTCAGTGGACAAGATAGAGAAGTTGGGTCCCTCTGTCGCAAATGCAACAGAGAGCCGGAAACACCAGCACATGTGCTGGGGAAATGCCCCAACAACTCCCTTCTCCTAACACGCCGACATCATAGAGTGAAATACGAGTTAATGAAGCTCCT
>NW_027106117.1:34010-46521 GCF_000696795.3 Halyomorpha halys | reverse complement strand
CAATGAAGCGCGGTCCGAAGGTTCGGAATAAGGAATCAAGAAGGTTATAAGAAAAGTTATTACCAGAAGGACAGTATACAGCTGAAAATGTAACATGGAAAGGGCAAGTCAAAATTATTACCAAGGTTGATTGGATTGCATCAGTTGGATTGGAAGGAATAAAGGAATGGGATAAGGATGCAAGAACCAGCATGGGAAGTGTTATGATATTAATTTTTTAAATTCATTTTTTTAAACATTCTCATTACCATTTTTAATGTAGTGTCCAATGTTTTTCAGGTTTTTTCTTTGTTGATAGAAGTTTATTTAGTATTGTTAGTAATCAAGTTATTTATATTTATTGAACTTGATAGAATTAATTTTATGCCCAAGGATAATTTATTTTGTATCTAGTATTAGCTTTAATACACAGTGAGACTAAGTCTTAAATTTGACAATTCAGATACATTTATTATTTTGTAATTTGAATGGAATATGGTCCAGGTGCGAAAAAAATAACAAAACATAAGTGTTATTTTTTATTTTTCACTTATGTTTTTTCTTTTTTGCTTTTTGTAACTATAGTGTTATTATCTTTTTTAGCCCTGACGAAGCCCTACAACATGGGGCGAAATGTTGGCTCAATAAAAATAGTATAATTATTTACTATTTAAGTTTGTTTTATTTTTTGTTTTTTACCGCACCCGGACCATATTCCATTCATCTATACACACGGTCAATCAATAATCTTCCAGTATTTTATAATTTATTTATTTATGTTTACAACTGTAATTTATTTATTAATTATTAATATTTCCTCCTGAAAACATTACTAGAACAAGACATAATTTAGATGTTTCGTGTTAAAAGTTTATAAAAGGGTATATTGACGTATAAAATATATCTTCCAGTGATATAAATAATGTGTGTTGAGAGATACAAGTTTTAGGTTGATTTGGGTTTTATCAGCATTGCGAAATCAAAAACCAGCACAGTTATTTAATAGGAGAATAAAGAACTTGTTTAATAATAAATTCACATCCAACTTCAACCAAACTCTGTAAATCATAAAGTAGATAAGCACTGTACTTCTTTCATCTACTGGCACATTTTAAATTAATGAAAAGAACAGTAATTTTTATAGAGGACTGTTCCTTCCTATACTATTACTTTTGTTCCTTGTTTTTATTACTTAAATAACTCTTTATATTTTTTATCTGAATTAAGATATACTGCTTTATTATCTAAGATGTTTGTTTTATGATAAATATTTAATAATCCAAATACATTTCATCTGCTCCCACCCCATTCTTTTTCAAATAATTGATAGGAGAATCTATAGAAAGTTAATATTTTTTATATTGTTTTCTAATTATTCTTGATAGTTTATCTTCTTTTTTTCTTGCCACTTTAATTTTGATAATAACTTAGCATGACCTACACATTACTTTTTTGCTTTAATTCATTCTAAATTGGTTAAATTTGTTCCAAGTTTTTTTCTTTTGCTCGTTCGAGCTGGTAGTGAATTCAGTGATAGCCAAGATTTGCTAGTAGTTCTTCAATCTCAGACACCATTCATTTTCAAAATAAATAAAACTTATTGTTGTATAAAACAGTACTTTCTAAACTACACAATCTATTGAGGTATATTTTATCCTTAATATTTCTCTGTTTTTTATTATTTCTTTTTTCAAGCAACTATTTAGAAAACTAAGATGGTTCTTAATTTGTCATTTATTTTTTTCCTGAGCCTTCAAGAGCTATTTATTTTATTGTATGTATAAAATATTTTGTACCAAGTTATTATTCTAGAAGGCTTGTTTTTAGAGAATACAATTTTTTTTTTCGTTTGTAAGATGAAGAAACTTTTTCTCAGTGATGTTGACTTTATCTCATGATTGATTAAGCACTGACTGATTTGTGTGTTGTAGTTGGATTGTGTTTCATATGAACAGTAGGTTTTTAGATTTTAGAAATTGCCACTGCATCAATACTATACCTCAACTGTGTTGAAATGGAAGTTTGGTATTGATTCTTCCTGAAAGTATTAACCCAAATGTAGATATACATTTTTACCGAAATTTCTTTGTCTTAAGTATTAATTTATTATAGAATTTAATAAGACCATTAAATTGTAATGGTGAAAATAGTATTTAAAATCCTCTCATTCCTTATTTCTTCTTCTGTTTTATAGGTATTTGGTGTTAATTTACATGACTTACTGATGACAGAAATTAAACCTGTTCTTCTGGTCTGTTTTACCACTCTATATAGGCTATATAAATGACTGGTAAAGTACAGGTGATTCACCCTGGAAATAAGAACTTCTTAACCAATTTTTGGTGGAAATATGTTCATAAACAAATGTGTAAGCACATAAATATATTCCTGTATAAGTATCTTGCCAACTTTGTGTGCAAGATTGAGCTAAGGAATAAACTGTGTAAGAAGAAAAAACCAATTATTGGCTTTTGTAGTAGTAAAACTTGAAATTTTATACAAACTTACTACAATTAAAAAATGTAGTTTTAATAGAAAAATACTTTGAACATCTTGAAAACTTTAAGAAATTTCTGATAAACAACAAATAATTGAATTATTTCTGTTTACATTTATTTAAGAAATAATTATATTTTAAAGAAAAATTAAAATGGAAGCATGCTGGTAAGAATCCTTTTTAGTTTTTGAATTAATTTACATATTGGTGGTAATATTTTTGAAAATTTAAAAAATAAATTTTTTAAAATCTAATATATACTTAATGTTCTTTCCTTATTTATATCATAATGTTTTTTATATTTCTATTTTTTAAAACAAATCTTAATAAAATTGAAGTATCAGTATACTGTGTATTTAAGGAACAACCCATGTTGAATTGGTAGCATAAAAATTATTATTATAATTTCATAAAACATTTCCTCTCTGCTTATGTGCAGTCAGCTTATACTATCAATTAAAACTAGATAGTTGACGTCAGGATTGTTTATATTTTTAAAATATTGCATTATAGCATATTATTCATTGGTATAGAAGAGTGGTTCTCAACATTTTTGTGCTGGTGAAACTCTTCTAGGAGTGATAGGAAAATGGCAGAACACAGACAGTAACATTTGATACTATAAAGTGACACAGTTTTCTGATTACTAGAAAAGCTGTAGTTTTAGGAAGTTTAACGAGACAATGAACAATTTATAAATTTTTTTTTTTGTTTTTTTCTGAACATTAAATTTTAGAGAGAGTGATATATTATACTATATACGACTTAAGAGCTTTAGCCTTAGCAACCTAGAAACTGCAGGTTCAAATCTGATATCATGGAGTTTACTTTCCTCATTATCAAGTGCCAAAGATTTTCCTGCACATACTACTCCCCCCTCTTACTCCCACTTAATAATTTTTTTGAGTAATTTGGTGACAAAAAAAATGTGTACTAATACTTTATTTCAGTAGTTTGATCACATTATAAAATATATATTGGCAAATAATATTTTATATACTTCTCTTAAATATTTTGTTTTCTAGTAAATACATTAGCCCCACCATTTTGCAGGAACATCATTATAAATGAAATAAAACATAAAATAGTTAAATAATTACAGATTACCTTTATTTTATTTGAAGTTCTGTGAAACCTTGAAGAAAATCAAATTATAGAAAAGCTTGAAGAACCCAAACAATATTTTTGAATTTATTGTTTTAAAAAAGTGTTAGTGATTTATGAAAATTCTATTTAAACATTTCAACAGAGATGGTCTGTTGCTAAAATAGGCAGAATACTAATTAAAATGTAAATATGAATTATCTAAAATTCCATGCATTTACGAATAAATTGTTAATTTTGTAATAAGAGGTTAGCTACTTAAAAATTTGGAACTTATATAATTTTAAATTTTAAACATTATATTAATGGATACTTACTCAGTTGCCAAGAAAACATTCTCAGGAGTTGTAGGAACCACAATTAATTGTACCAGACTATACTCAATGCTATATTGCTCCGATATGAGCATGGAGTGTGAGAAAAAAATTCCCTCAATCTTCGCTCAGCTATTATATACGACTTAAGAGCTTTAGCCTTAGCAACCTAGAAACTGCAGTGGCTAGTTAGTGCAGTGCATAGTTAGTGCACTCTAACTATTGGTCCAAAGGGTAAAAATTTTCTTTCCTTTGTTTGACAATCCAATTGCAGTGTAGTAAGTCTTCTCTTGTTTTTTTAATGCTACTTTTAAAGTGGGACCAGTACGATCCATGGTGATAAAGTCCTATAAACTGTTAAAAGTAACATAACAGTTAATAATTAAAGAAGAGTATACCTATACTTTTAAGTGCAACTGTAATTTATTTAATATAGTTTATCTGTAAATACAACAAATTTGTGCAACTGTTGTATAGTGAAGTTACGGAGTTAAGCTAGTACAACATACCACTTAAATTCTCTTAAATAAAGCAGTATTTACATTAAAGTATCCTTTAGGTTTAATTGCACGAATAAATTAATTAAAATTAGGAATTGCTTTCCAATTAATATTATAGTGTATTTGTTTTACAATCCTTTTTATTGACATTTTTATGAATTTGTTGGTTACATTTTAGTTTCCTATCTGAATAAAACCCAAGAAAAGATATGAAGCCACACAGAGGATGGTGACCTCTGCCACTCCTACCTGTTATAGAGGGAATACATACTATTCAGTATACTGAAGGGTCTCTGAACAACAGTCTTAAAAGTATTCATACCACAGTCTGCCAACATTCAATCCCTCTAATCTAAACAGAAGATACTATTTGAAGTCCTTGTGGGATTTATATATTTCATTTTCCCTCTCATATTGTTTTATAAAAACTTCATTGGGAGGTATCTTCTTAAACTAGCAGGGAATATGGTGATAAGTAAATGGTTAAAAATACCCTCTGCACAAAATCTTTAAGCTAAATAGCTTAATTTTTTTGAGCCAATTGTTTAATTATTAAGATTAAAAAAAAATTGTATTACTAAATAACTTAATCATGAATTCAGTTATTTTTTAAAAAACTTAAATCCATCCCATTATAGTTGCATGATTATTTCGAATCTAGTAATACATTGAATGCTGCATCTGTCTTTTGTCAAATCAAACTTTTAAGTAATGGATCATTTAGTTATACTTTGTAAGAAAAAAAAAATGTGAAAAAGGAAAGCATCCTAAAAAATTGACATTACCACCAAATCCTGCCATTATTTTTTTTTTCTGTTATTGAAAAAAGATTTGTATTTTGGTATTGAACACTCCGATGCTATATTCAGAAAATCAAAGCATTAGTGAAAATGTTATGATCACCATCCTGGAGACAATATTAACTTTGAGTTTTACTTGTCACACATATTAAATAATTAATTTCATTTTTATCTGTTTTGATCCTACTAAAATGTTTTTGAAATACAAATTGCCCTTTTGGAGGAAAGGTACCCTAACCTAAAAGATCTTATTTTTAAGTAATTATAAAAACTATGTACTTATTTAGTATTTTTTGCTTACAAACTTATGAAGTATTTTTGTTTATCTTTGCATTATAGATAACTTGAAAATGAGATAGTTTGAGATAAAAGTATACATTTTGCCTAAGAGCAATCATTCAAAATTGATTTGTATTTATTACTAACATACAGTACATGGAAATGTTACTAAAAGATTCTAATTTGCTATTTGTGATTTCTTGGAAGTTCTTTAGTTGATTTCTAAAATATTTGTTCTGATCTACGAATTGGGATTGAAAAAAATCAGTCTTCTTCTTTAATGTGTTTGAAATTCTATCATGTTTTTTTATTTCTCCAATTGGTTTCTTATTTATATTCACTCTAATTGGTGAAGGTTATGAAACAAGGATTATAGTAAAGTAAACATCCGGAGGTTACAAAAATGTAAACAGAGAAGGTTATATGGTGGTTTGAAAAATGAATATGGTGGATGGATAAACTCAGCCCCTACAAAGCCTTAAAATCACAAACAAAATGGCGGCCAAACTTCCTCAGCCTCTAACAGCAGAAAAACAAAAATGGTGGAGTAAGGTTATAGCCTGTAAAGTGAGCACCTGACTCTTAAATAGGGTGTGGGGATAAACGAAATGGTGACAAGGGAATGGAGCAGGTCTTTTAGTAAATGTTTTATTTTGTTTTTACAGCGTAGGAGATAAAATATTAGATAGTTCGATGTTAGTCTATCTCCTAAAAGTCAAGTCTTTGGTGGAGGGAGTAAAGGCTTCTGTCTTAGCAATCTCATTACTTCTGAGGTACCGGTTCGGGTTCTACCTAAAATAAAAATATATTCAAGCCATTAATCATCGTATAAACAATGCGATAATATGGTTGCATATAGTGTTTTAATAATTAAGACATGTTATTTCAAGTTTAGTCTTACTATCCCATTCAACAAACTATGAAAACATCGCTGCATTGTTTAAATAATAGTACATCTGACAAATAATTTTTTTTTAATATTATAGTAAATTGGAGGTATGCCAAAGTAGTACATTAGATTGGGACTACTTTCTGCACGGGGATATTTGTACTGTTTGTCCCAAAGATGGTAGTGTTGTGGGAAATTAACTCCAGTATACGGTGATACCTATAGAATATATTAACAACAGACAAAAATCACAAAGTAATTCATATCAAAGAAACAATTTATTCATACAATATAAATATTATTGTACATTATACAGAAATCTCCAATTTATCGTTACCCACAGTAGCTTGTGTACATATTTCAGTGAGAATTCCCTATCAATAGTAAAAGTAGTTTCTAACGAAATTGTAAGATGGGAGTCAGGGAAAATAACCCAATTGTTGAGCCAATAAGATATTATATTACAAATAAATTATATTAATGGGCAACTGATAGTTTTAGTGGAATTCCTTTACAAAATTAAATGCTCACATTTTCCTAGTACATGCGCATGAAAATAACATTATATAAAATAATTGAGAGATTGCTGTTATAAATACAAATAGTTTACCCTAATTAATAACTAGCTATATAAATTAATTACGCAACTAGTTAGTGTCGAGGGTGGTTGTGTAAAATCTGACTCCAATACATTATGTTATGTACTCTCGACCAGAAGGCCTCGACAATGCGAGTTCTGTTTAGGTAAGGTAGTTGAATAGATGAGATGAGATTTACAAGGTGACAGCCGTTATTTCTCTAAGGATGGTAACTTCGTCCTACCGGGTACAATTCCTGTAAGTACGAAGGAGGAATGCAAGCCCGGAGGTTAGCTAGCCGCCGGGTCATGCAGGAAGCTTTGTTCTACCGGGAGCTATTCCTATAGATGGGAAGGCGGTATGTAGGCTCAGCGGGTAGGTAGCCACAGGGTCCTACGAAAGGATATAAGGTTGAGGTTGGAGGCGGTGACTGACAGAGAGCTTGCGTGAAGTAAGACTTTTCATATCGAAAAATAAGTTGAAAGAATATATTGAATGTCTTATTTACTACCCCAAGAGGGTACTTGTTAATCACCATCGGTGGTATATTGATTATATTTACAATATAATGGCCGGTGAGAGGCACCGCCTGTAAGAATTAACTTTTTTTTGATTCAGTATATTCTGTTTGGTGAACTTTATTTATTAAATCGACATATTTACATTTATAAAACTAATTACATTTTTGTATAAAACATTATAAAATTATTTAAATTTTACTGAATAAATGGCTAGAGAAAACATGGGTGGTGCTACAAGGTGTAACGAACTGAAACTCTTCATCTTGGCGGGAAGCGATAACGGTTTTAGAACGGCCGGTCCTTGATAGCGTCGCTACATTACTCCTCTCCTAGAAGACAGAGTCTTGAAAATGTCCTGTGAGGGATGTTGGTTTGCAGCTATAATTGTCGCTATTTTCTATGGTTGGAGCGATTTTTGTTGTTTTTATGCACCGTCTACTATTCCTATCTATGTCGGAATAAAGTAGTGTGTCTGGGGTGAGATGTAAAAATTCATTTTTTATTGCAAAACTGTGAATATATCGATTGTACCGTTTGCAACGGTTTTGTAACAACCTGTAACGTAGTTGCCATCAAGGATTTTTGTTGTGTGTTGTGTTGTTTGTTCTCACTACAGTAAGAATACTCACTACCGTAACTAATAAAACAGTGAGATTAGTAAAAACATTTTATTTGTGTCCACTACCCTCGCATTCAACAGGTTATGGGCCCAGGCAGTTCAGAGAAATTGGAATTTGTAGTGATACAGTAAAAACAGTTCGGAAGTGTTTGTTTGTGTTCAAATACTTCGTAAAGTAAAAACATTTAAGTGCAACTAATAATATAAAATGGATCTCAACAGCTTTAATGAAATACATCAGAAAGCCACTGAATGGATCTGAGAACTTCCAAATGTTTTTCTTGCTCTAAAGGACATGTGAGTAAAGACTCCCCACACAAGTAAAAATCAAACCACCGAGAGAAGGACTGTTTCTTTCGTAAAAACATAGTGAAAACAAAAACCTTTTTCCATACTGAAAAATGTAATAAGAAATCAATTGAATGGATCTTAGATTCAGGTTCCTCAAGACATATGACCAAAACATAAGTGTATTGTCGCAGGCACAACCTATTGATGCTGAGGTAGATCTGGCTAAAAACTGTGCATCCATGACCAAATGGTTGGTTGAGTAAAAAGTGTCAACCAAAAAAAGATAGAAAGAAGACAATAAAACATCAGCGTCTGAACCATTAGCTTGCAGAACATGAAGATACTAAAAGAACATTTAAAAATGAGTTTGATCTTGATTCAAGTTCTGACGATGAAAGTGGTGAAGCATTGGTGGAAATAAAAGTGAAATGAAAAGGCTGTAGAAGAGGATAATGAAAATTTATCTAAAGATGAAAGAGGACTGGAAGAGCAAGCTAATGGAGGAGATCGAACCAATTTGAGATTTAAAACAGAAGAAAATCTTCAGATAAAGAAGTATCCTAGCAGACTTGAAGGATTATTAAGATGCACAAATGATTCTAGAGAAAATGAAAACAGATATTTTGCAAGGAAAGGCTAAGAAATATGAAGACATCAAGAAGAAGCAGAAGAGAAACCTGATGAGATTGGAGAAAGGTTGCACAAATCAAAAGCTTTAAATAGTGACCAAGAAGTTTGTGTCAAAGATGAAGAAATATTATAAGAAAAAAGTAAGAAATATACTCGTACTAAGAAAAAGAAGAAGAAACCAAGAAAGAAAAGGGGATTTAGTGATCCAGTGAATACTGTTAAGCCTGGTGAATATTATAATTCTGACTAAAAAAAATAAAGATGTAGTCGAAAGACGAAAAGTTCAAATCATCTACAAAAGAACACACGACCAGTTGGAAGTGTTTAAATTTAGAACTCAATGAAGTGATTGTGAAATATTAAAATTAAATATTATAACTTAAAAGTTTTAATTGTTTTTTCTGTACTCAAAACTAATATTATAATTTAAAAAAATAACCATAACTAATAAAACAGTAATAACAGTAAAAACATTTTATTTGTGTCCAGGACTCCCGCGTTCAACAAACAATATTTAGAAAGATTTGGTAACTTTCTACTAATAAAAGGATATGATAAGGGGACATCAAAATCATTTGTGTCTCTTTAACTGAAGATTTTTTCCGTTTCAAATCTCAAATTTTTTCGGTCTCCAGCATCAGCTTGTTCTTGAAAGAGACCGATCTTCAGATAAATTTTCACTATCCTTTTCTGTAGCCTTTTCATTTTTTTACTTTTATTTCCATCAATGCTTCAGAACCTGAATCAAGATCAATCTTTTAAATTTTCATTTTTAAATGTTCTTTTAGTAACTTCATGTGGTTAAACATAAGCTAATGGTTCAGACACTTTGTATTCACCACTTGATTCTTCACTAACAACTATCCCGTATTTAACAAACAGATGTTTCATTTTCTTCTTTAATTCCTTTTTTGGCTGCAGGTACATAGGTAGCATAAACTTTTGCATGTAAATCAACCTTCAAGTTCACTACATAAAATATCTCAGGAGATCTTTTTCCAACTATCATGGTATCAATCTTAACAATTTTTACTTTGTTTTTAGCCAAGTCACAGATTCACCATTCTGTGTTATTTTATCTACAGACAAAAAATTTCTGCTGAGATCTGGGATGTACATCACATCTATAAGTTGACACGTCACTTTATACACAACCAACCATTTTGGCTGTCATAGATGCAAAGTTTTTAACCAAATCATTCCTGGTGACTTCAATCTCTGATCCTTCAATCTCTGATTCCTGGTGACTCAAATCCTTCCTGGTGACTACAACCTAACTGCCAAATTTTCAGTTGTGCTTATGTGGCTTGCCAAGTCTATTCCAGTCTTAATTTTTTTTTTTTTAATAATTTATTTATTGTTATTTACAACTGTATACACATATATACAACAAGTAAATTTGATGTAGGTGACATAGTGACATGATACAAACATGTGGAGAATCTACCCACTCATAGAACTCCAATAGTCTTAAATTTAAAACCAAATAATTCTTGCAAAAGTTCAAACTTTTGCTGAGAAATATTTTTCTCATATATGTTACATATTTTGGAATACATTTGAGTTGCAGTAGTACAAGTTAAAATATGAGTTAATGCTCTCTGATTCACTGTTGTTACAATTAACCATTGGGCTTTAGCATAATTTTGTAAGTACACCTTATAATCTTTACTTTGCTGGCTTCTGGGAGGCTCAAAATCTTTAGAAACAATCTCAAGCGGGTTGGATATTAAGAAGATGTAATTCAGTATATTCTTTTTGGTAAACTTTATTTATTAAATCGAGCTATTTAAATTCATAATACTAATTACATGTTTATATATAACATTATTAAATTATTTACATTTTACTGAATAAATGAACACAATAAAAGGCTAGAGAAAACATCGGTAGTCCTACAAGGTGGACGAACTGAAGCTCTTCATCTTTGCGGGAAGCGATAACGGTTTTAAAACGGGCGGTCCCTGATCGATAGCGTCGCTACATACGGTTCTACAGCTGCCGTTCAGTGTAGATTACGTCCCAGATGATGCAGTCCCTAGATTTCATTATTTTTCTAAAACATAAAACCTAAACCGATCATATGAAATTGTTATTGAAATAGATGCGTATTATTTTTCGCATGAAGAGTGCTATGACGTTTTCATTATAATATTTCATATTTCATTTTAATTGATTGTTGTATTCAACATTGTTACGTTACTATAGTTGTTAGGTGATCAGGATTTATATTTCAGTTTGATCATAGCATTTGTTGAGTTAACGTAATTGTTATGAAATTTAGATCCATATAATTTATGTATTATGGGTGACAATACTACGCCCACTGACCACGAAAGTCACCCTACTAGTGATGCAGTGTATACAGATAATGAATCAGAAATAGATGATCTAAATATTGAGGAGGAAAGTGCTTTTTCTGAAATGGATGTCAGTCAGAAACAATCAGATACTGATTTATCAGAGATTGATAATGCCAGTTTAAATCCATCAGACACTGCTTTATCACAAATGGATGATACTAGTTTGAATCCTTCGACAAATGCAAGTACTGAAGCTGTCCGGAATTCATCTTCTGAAGTTGATTCCGAATATACTGGATCATCGGCACCACGTCTTTTAATTAATGTTTCTGGAACTTTGGAAACTGGTCTATGGCACCGTAGATTAAATATGGAGGAAGGTTCTGGAAAACCATCTATTTTAGCAAAATGGCGAGCAGGCCTTAATGTGAAACCAATCCGTCGAACTAATGACGAGTTAAACGAGGAAGGAACTTTGGATGTGCAAGAAAAAGAAGATCATGAACCAATTGAGGCTGATACAAAAGAAACCAAACTACCTTCATTTATTACATCAGTCAAAGATAGGATGTCAATTTTCCGGGGAAAAAAAACCTTTAAATGCCTTGGTAAACTGTTCGTCAATTTACATGAGAAATTCATCGAGGAATGCGAAAAACGAGATAAAATTCACCGAAGTTATTTAGATGATAGAACAATTGACGAAAGAAGTTTAGAAAAACGTAAAAATATGTTAAAACAGGCGAGGAAGGAGGCCTTAATTGTAAATACAGAAGGTAAACTATTTGGCAGGGATGTAATGGCCTTAGAGAAAGAGAACCCATTGACCGCACGCATCAAAGCAGAAGTTTTAAGAAAATATATTGCCGTATCACCAATGGAAACCAAAGCCTGTTCCGACAAAATGCCTGTACAACTGTTTGTTAGAAAAGTTGTAGAAGAGCATGCAACTGTCGTTTTTAGCAGATCCAGCTGCATTATTTGCATAAAGGTATATATTTTCTGTATTAGCTAATAGTTTGTTGTGAAAAAAACAAAACAATATGTATGTATTATTATTATTTATATGTATTAATTTAAATCTTCTTAACTTTATATAGTAAGATTAAATAAACCAGTATTTATTTTTCCATCACAAGTGTTTTTCTGTTCTCCCTTTTAATATTTTACAGCCGTCGAACCTCAGTCAAATACACATTGTTTTATA
>NW_027106117.1:22226-29449 GCF_000696795.3 Halyomorpha halys | reverse complement strand
ACAGCACTCCTCAATTCCTGCGCTGTCCCAGTACGCACTTTGATCCATTCCAAGGTGGTCGCATGCGCTGCCGCCAAGGTCGTTGTCGGTAGTGGCGGAAGTCCCTGCCCTTGAGATTCCGCCATTGTTGCTGCCTGAGTATTTCCGGGTACTTTCAGAACCGCTGGTCTCACTATATTTTCCATAAAATTTCAGCTTAAGCTAAAACAAGGAACGTTATGAACGAGCGAAAAGAAAAAAAAACAATTAAGGCAGTAAGGCCTTTGTATTACGCGGTTTGAAGTCCCGGGTTTCGGCACCAGTTATGATGAGTCAGAACTCAAGAGTCAAAAAAAAGGAAAATAGGGGCACGAAAAGAGACACACAATCTTCACTAAGATACTGCTTTATTCTTCTGTCTAATGCTACATATATACCTTCTGGCTTGTTTACATGGGGAGTTTAGGTATTAAGACTCATAATACCTATGATCTGTTTATAACTTATATATATAAGTTATGATGAGTCAGAATCAAAACTTCTAAAAAAAGGGAATGGGAGACACTAAATAACGCACATAAGGTCTACTAAGATATTGATTTATTCTCCTGTGTAATCCTCTATTTATACATTCTGGCTTGTTGACATGGGGAGTTTAGGTATTAAGAGTCATAATACCTATGCTCTGTTTATAATTCCCCCTGCCAGTTTACGAACAATTCCTCGTAAACTTCAAAAAAAAAAATAAAAATAACACAAATACAGAAAATAAAATACCATCCTATGTTACAAAAAAACTAGATAGACACACTTTGACCAAACTTAACATAACATTTGCTAATTACACAATTTTTTTATCTACATAATAAGACTATTTAAACTTGTCTGCTACTCACACTTCTCCATATTTGTACTCCGATACTACGACACATTAAACAAAACGAAAAAAACGGAAATCTGTATACCTGAGATTAGGGAGGAGGCACTCCAGGTGTCTCCGGAGCTGTTATTGCTGAGGACCTTAATTGTTCTACATGAACCGTCCGCCTCTTTCTCGGTTCTTGTACAGTCTCGATGGTTACCACGTTATGTTCCCGAATTGTTATCACCCGGAATGGCCCCTCATAGCGCCGAGTTTCCTTGCTCCTATTGGACCCTAAACGGCGGTACACAACAGTCCCAATTTTAATGTCCCCCATAACATCGCGATGGTTCAAATTTTGTCTTTCCACTCGCCGAAGTTTCTCCCTCTCTATTCGCCCTCTCGCTTTTTCCCACAACTTACGCATAACCATCCCATAATTTACAATTTCCCAACGCCTCCACCGTGTCCATAAAGTTCCTACGTCTCCCTTGCAGACCAAAGGGAACTTCAAACGGTGAAAACCCCGTAGTGGTATGGATGGAGTAATTATACGCGGCTATCGCTCTTACCATTGCCTCATCCGGTTCCAGCCCCTTGTCAGCATGATAAACCCGCAAATGATCACTCAGGATACTATGGAGTCTTTCTATACCCCCTCTACTTTTAGGATGACTCGGAGTGTTAATGTGCCAATCAATTTCTAGAGTCTTCATCTCTCCCCTGATTGTGGTATTATCGAACTCTCGGCCCCCATCGGAAGAAATCCGCCTTGGGGCCCCATAAAATTGGAACCATGTCCTAAGCGCGACTATTACTGTCTCCTCTGTCTTATCTTGGGCCAGATGTGCCATGGCCACTTTATTAAAGAGGTTGATGACAGTTATCCATTTGAACCCTTTCCATGTAAAAGAGTCGATCTGGATGTCACTAAGCGGTTCCAATGCAGTGGGTGTTTCCTCTTGCACGGGCTTAGGCGGATGGCGGTCTTACTTTGTACTGAGGCATATATCGCAAACTCCTATAACTTCCTGGACCGTCTTCTTCATACCCCACCAAAAATAGCTTGAGGGTTTGTAACGTCTCGCTCACACCGCGATGATTGGTTTTTCCTTGGTGCTGAGCTAGAGTGACTTCCTTTTGCCGTTCTTCGTCTCGCACCGTCTCCACAATCATTGTGCAACGGACGAACGTCTTGTCGATCCCTATTTGTTCGAGTTTCCACAGCCGTTTGATTTTTTCCCATATAACTTCGTTCCCTGCACAGAGGTAATGAGTTCTTCCTGCCTTTGATGCGTCTATTAGCGCCCGACATATCTGATCTTCCCTCGCACCTTGTTGTGACCATATCGTGTTAATAGAGGTTTGCCCGTACTTAGAGTATTCCACCTTCATGAGGCCTGACGTCCTTGTTTTCCATATTATCTGCACTTTTTTGTCGTTTATAATCTCATCCATTTCTTCAATCTCGGACGGTCTATCTCCTGTAGAGATATCGTCCCCTGACGACGGGGTTCCTTCCTCCCGCGGCTGTGTGTTAGAAGTCTTTCCTTACCCTGGAGTCCATTCTCTTAGGAATTGTCTGACGTCCCCCGATGGTTCTCCTTGTTCCTCCTCCACCGCATTTATGATTAGTGCCCGAGACAACCAATCCGCAACCACATTCTCTTTTCCCGGCTTATAGGCTATCTCCATATTGAATTCGGTCGATTCTGACTCTGATCCATAGGATATCCTCTCCCCACTCTCTGAGCATTCACCTCCATGGTTTCGCCCTGGTTCGCATTCCTCCGCCTGAATAGATACGGGCAATGCCTCGCCATATGCCCTTCGTTTCCACACTCATAACATTTTGTACGAGGGCATTGTGCCACCAAATGTCCAGTTCTGCCGCAACCATGGCACCTCCGATCCTCTCTCCTTACACTAACCTTCGGCTTGCTGCCTTGGTTCGGTCGTCTGTCTCCGGTCCCACTTCTTTCTCTTCTGCTGTCTCTAAACTCTCTCCTTCTCCACGAGCTTGGTGCAGCTTTCGGTCGACTGTACGAGACCCTTGTCCAACCGGCCTCTTCGATTCCCATCCTCTTCCCTCGCGCTGTCCAGGTCCCTTGGTGGTGACATATCAAGCAGTTTATCTGCTCGAGGTGAACCGTCCTTCTTTAGCGTGGTTCACTCAAACTTTCTATTGTGACAACGTTGTGTTATCGAAGAGTTATCACCCTAAACGGGCCCTCGTAGCGCAGTACCTCCTTTCCGCGATTGGTCCCTAATTTACGGTATACCGGTCCCAATTTTATCCCCTCCCCCCATCACGTCTCTCAAATTGAGGTTATGACGAGAAACCCTTTTCTGTTTTTCCCTCTCTATGCGTCCCCGGACCTTCCCCCACAACTGCCGAACGACTAAATTTTGAGTAACTATTTCTTCCCCCCCCGATTGCCGTCCCTCGAAAGCCTTTGTGGCGTCCCCGTAAACCGAAAAGCACCTCAAACGCCGAAAAACCCGTGACGGCGTGAATCGAATGGTTATAAGCGCAACCGCCCTGATCGTAGCCTCATCAGGTTCTAACCCTTTGCTCGCATTTTAAACTCGGAGGTGATCGCTGAGGGTACTGTGTAATCTCTCGATCCCACCCCTATCTTTAGGGTATTTTCCCAGAGTGTTGTAATGCCACCTAACCTCGAGAAGTTTCATTTCCTCTCGGATAAGGAAATTTAGAATAAGGAACGCCTTAAAATTGGAACCAGGTGCGTAGTGCACCTAATACCGTTTCCGCCGACCGATCCTTTACCTGTTCCGCCATTGCCACTTTACTGAATGTGTCAACAACTGTCACCCACTTATACCCTTTCCACGTAAAAGTGTCAATCTGGAGGTCAGGCAGTGGTCTGTCGGCCGTAGGTGTTTCCTCCTGTGTTGGTCTAGGGGAGATGTCTATCATATTTTGTACTCGAGCACACGTTACAATCCCCTATTGTATCTTGTATCGTTCGACGCACCCCCCACTAAAAATATCTACGTCTGAGAGCTTTAAATGTTTCATTTAAACCCCGATGGTTCGTTTTGTCCTGGTGGTAAGCAAGGGTAATTTCTTTCTTGCGCTCTTCCTCTCTAATAGTTTTCACCATCAGCGTACACCTAATGAACATACGATCGACACCTATCAGCTCTGACCACCACAACCTCTTAATCTTATCCCAGATGACGGCGTTACCCACGTAGATGTGACATGTCCTCCCTGGTTTTGACGCGTCGTTGAGGGCTCTACAAATTTGTTCCTTCTTGGCTCCCGGTACCGACTAAATTGTTGCAATCTCGCTTTTCCCGTATCGTCCATATTCCATTTTCAGCAGACCCGATGTCCTAGTTTTCCAGACGATCTGACGGAGTTTGTCATTAATAATTTCCTCCGATTACTCCATCTCCACGGGTCTGCCCCTTCCGAGCTCACATTTTCCGATAGTGGAGTTCCCTCACCCTGCCCCGATACGTCCTGGATCTCTTCCTCCCCTGGTGTCCACTCTCTCAAGAACTCCCGAACGTCGCCCGACGTCCCTGCCCGCTCTTCCTCTATAGCGTTTACTGTAATCGCGCGCGAGAGCCAATCAGCCACGACATTCTCCTTTCCCGGCTTGTACACTATTTCAATATTGTACTGCCCAAGGAGTTCCTTCCACCGCGTAACCCTTGCTGACTACTCCTTGAGTTTCCCCACCCATTGAAGCGGGCGGTGGTCTGTATAGACCCGAAACCTTCTCCTGAAAACGTAGAGTCTGAAATGATCTACTGCCCAAACGATGCCAAGCAATTCCCGTTCGAGTGCGCTGTACATCGACTCTCCACTCGTCAACTGTCTGCTGCTGTAAGCGACTGGGCCCTCCCCTCCTCACCCTCCTGGGACAGCACTGCTCCCAGCGCGTACTCGCTCGCATCAGTTGTAATCGTGAAGGTGCAACTACTTGAATCTAGAAGGCAGATATAGAAGAAGACAGAAAAGAAGAAGAAAAAAAATTAATGTTATCAAACCTACCGACTTAAGAGGTCAAAGTTACCGGGTTTTGGTACCAGTTAAGCTCCACCTCAAGCAGAACTTAAAAAAAAAAAAAGGAAAAGGACCGTGAAATGACTCACACAAGATCACCTTAAAGACTGCTTTAATCCTCTATATATAGATTATTATATAATCTACATTAACTAATAGAAGTTAGTTAGCTGCACAACTCATATCAGCTGATTCAAATATATGTATAGACAAGCTGGACTCATAAAGTGTTAGCAGAATAGCAACCGAGTTGGTCATTTCTCTCTCCCTTTTCACTTTTTTTTAAGTCTTTGTTTTACCAAACGTTTAACTGGTACCGAAACCCGGGAACTTTAGAGTAATATTTGCTTTAAAGAAGATTTTTATGTTTTCTCAGCTTCCAATGTTTTTTTAAACAATTGCTGCCAACGGTATCGTCAGATAAACGGTCTAAAACCTGGAAGCTCTAAATCAAAACGGGGTCCAGAACACACCTTCCATGGAGGTGACTCCTCCACTCACGGAGATTGCCCAACTACAGGAAGTTTCTCTAGCGGTAGCCACAACACTTGAGTCGGTAAAAGTACGCACAGAAACCACCCAAGACTAGAAGAAGGCCGTTTCTGATCTCGAACGGTTTACAGGGAAACAGGAGAACTGGACCACCTCATAAAAGGGGATGACTGACTAATAAGCCAAATTGAACCCAAGTCTATCGAATATCTAATCGATAGTGAAGATTCGGAGGTATAAAAAGTAGCGGTCGTCTGAGTGAAGAGGAGCATCCTAAGCCAAATTAAGGCGGGTGAAGAGACCCCTAAGAGAGTTATCAAGGAAAGATTAAAGAAGGCGTTCAGAGAAGGACGGTGGGCCCCAGAGAAGGACATATATATGATGACCCGAGAGACAAAGAATCCGAAACAGTCTAGTGGGCATGATACCACGGAACGAAAGAAAAGAAGTGAGAAAGCTAACTATCAAGAATATAAGGAAAAAAGGAGCCAAGCAAAACCCAGAAAATGGTCGGCGAAAATTTTTGGTACGCTCGGCTTATAGGCGGGGTACTATCAAATTAAGATCCATCCCAGGGACCAGCATAAGACCGCTTTCACCTTCGAACGAGGTCATTATCAATTTACAAGGATACCATTTGGTTTTAAGAATGCACCCGTGACATTCCAGAGGCTGATGCACGAGTTCCTGAGAGGATTGGACGTAGCCCTTTTACCAGGTATACATGGACGACTTACAGGTGTTCAGCAAATCAGAAGAGGGCCATGTGGACCATCTAAGGAGTGTGCTCAAGCGCATAAGGGAATTTGGCCTAAAGTTATCCAAAGAGAAGTCGGTGTTGGGGCAGAACTGGATTACTTTTTTGGCTCACACTATCTCTAAAGATGGAGTAAGACCAGACATAGAGAAGGGGTGGTAGTACCCAAATACGTGAAAGGAGTGCTACGATTACTAGGAGCGCTGAACTACTACCGGATATGGTGGAATATCTAGTACCTCTCATCAATCTACTGAAGAAAGGGAATACTATAAAGATAACACCTCAGATGGAGAACAACGTCCGGAAGTGCTTAGAGAAGCTACAGAGGGAACCGGTCCTAGCATTCCCTGATCTCAATAAGAAATTTACCCTCACGACTGATGCAAGCGATTATGCTCTCGGGGCGATGTTATCGCAGAAATACGAATAGGGAGAGCGACCCATAGCGTACGCGAGTTAACACCGTTAAGGGGTTTTCGACGTTTGAGATCCTTTACGGGCTTTGTGGAATCCGGCGAGACTACAAGGGCACGGCGGGGGACGGTGATGAGATAAGCAATAATCATGTCACTAGGAAAAAGCTATGGGAAAAAGTCCGGGGAAAATTGGAGAGGGAAAAAACCAGGAGAGTAGCTCGGGAGAATTTAAACCTCACAGATAGGAAGGGAATGATAAAAATTGGGACAATTGTATATAGAAAGTTGGGATCAAACAGGGGTAAAGAGATACAGTGATACGAGGGAGCATTCAGGGTGATAATAATAAGAGGACATAAAGTTGTAACTATTGAGAGTATTAGAGAACCCAAAAAGAGCAGGACCGTTCATATTAAACAACTTAAAGTCCCACTAACCGAAACACCTGCGCAAGAGTAATCCAGAGTGTCCTCATCTCCACTTATCTGTTGTGTTATCTTTTCTTAATTTATCTTTGTCTTAATTTATGGCGATGTACTGAATAAATTACATTTCATTTTTTTTTAATTGTATAAATTCATGAATTTATACGAATGAACATTATTGTAAATAGTTATTTTTGTTGTATTTTATATTAATTTATTGTATAGTTGAAGTTTACGAGGATTGTTC
>NW_027106117.1:16634-17911 GCF_000696795.3 Halyomorpha halys | reverse complement strand
TGACCCAGAAATTTTATTTGTTCCTGCCCCAGCGCCGACTTTTCCCCTGACAATTTGAGCCCAAAATGTCTTATTCTCTGGAACACGCTATTCAAGTGTCGCACGTGTTCAATCTCGTTCTTACTAAACACAAGGAGGTCATCCATATAAATCTGACAAACTGATTCGTCAATTCCTCTCAGAAACTCGTCCATCAGGCGCTGAAAGGTTATGGGGGCATTTTGTTGGATCCTCGTATCACCGGTTAAGCTTTGATTTTTCTTGAAAAAACGAAAATTTGTTTACGAAAGTTGTTTTGTTCCTAATTTAACTATAATAAACAAAATATTAATCCAATAAAGAACTCCGGAACTCGGAAATGTCAAATACGAGTTTAATACTTGAACACAATATTATAAAAATACCTTTTTACGAATCCCCAGTTAATTTTTAAAAATCTTGTAAGTACAGTAGTTGTAATTTTAAGTAGGACAAAAAGGAATAAACAAGAAAAATAGATGTATCCGATTCGAACGAGAAATACCGAGTGGGAATAAACAAAACGGTTGCTGTGACTGGGCAATTACAGGGAGAAGGGATAATAGTGAGGTTGCATGATAAAAAAGACGGCTGGCCTTATTGGTACGTGCATTGTTAAGGTTAAGTGAAAGTAAAATTTTTTGTAAGTGATATGATGACATGATACAAACATGTGGAGAACTCCAATAACATTTCTAGAAAACATCTCCAGGTAATCTTATTTTCAGACACCTAGGAGGATTATTACGTAATGAAGGAGGAGCCAGGTAAGAAATGAGTGTGTTTGGGTGGTTGAGAAGTTTATCATGGAAGGATTGGTGTCTGGTTCTGGTCAAATCGGTACAATATGGAACATTGAGGTCCTGATGGATGGCTTGATTTGTGACGAAATTAGGAGCTTTAAGGATTTTGGACTGTAAGGGTTAGATTCTGTAGTAATTCGATCGTTTAGTGGAGCCCTAATCGTTTAGTAGAGATGACAATAAGGCCACACTCCTTTTTGTGATCTCTGTTTTCCCAACTCCTCTCTGATTAGCCAATAGTACTAACGCAGTACCCCCTCCCCTCGTCCGAAATTTTATTTTATTACAACAAACAATCTATGAAAATATAGAAATTTTTTTTTTTAATAATTTATTTATTGATATATACAACTGTATACACATATATATAACAAGTAAATTTGCTGTAGGTGACATAGTGACATGATAAAAACATGTGGAGAATCTACCCACTGATAGAACTCCAATAACATTTCT
>NW_027106117.1:13291-14274 GCF_000696795.3 Halyomorpha halys | reverse complement strand
CTCCTCCAGCAATGAAGCGCGATCCGAAGGATCGGAATAAAGAGTCAAGGTGATTGTAGGAAAGGGAATTACCAAGGGGACAGTATACAGCTGATAATGTTAAGTGGAAAGGACGAGTTGAAATTATTACAGAGGTTGCTTGGATAGCGTCAGTTGGAGTGGAAGGAATGAGGGAATGGGGTAGGGATTTATGAATAAGGATGCAAGGCCCGGTGTGTGAAGTGTTGTCTGGGTGGTCTGATCTGTAAGTAATGAAGTCACTGATGTAGAAATGTGACCGTTGAGTAAAGTGAGTTTCAATATAGAATTTATAATACAAAACAATGTAGGTGAGAAGTAAATGTGTTAATATAATCACTAACTATAAAAATAATACAGGAAGTAACAGTAACATTAAGGTACTCCATAACACTCAAAAAATGTACAAAACAACCAAATAGTTTCTTAGAAACGTAATCTGACATAATTATAACAAAAACAGATAAAACCAATCAAACAGTCGTTAACAAATCTGCTACTAAATGAAGAACAAACATAGCAAAAAAGTTGGCACAGATCCATAACACAAATCAATGACTTTTGTAAGTAAAAGGCAACATAGCCCTAGCACAACGCAAACAACAAAAAGACATTGAAAACAAAGCATACATCTTAAAAATCAACATCTGAAAAATTATATTCAGTTACAAAATTCCATAAAGAAGGAAACCCAGTTTAATGCCCATAGTTCATTTTCTGAATTCGCCAAGCTACAAGCTTTCAAAATATTTATGTAGATTCTATATCTTCTTACATTAAATTCTTACTTTTCTTTGTAATTTTTTTTTTTTTTTTCTTAGATATAATCTCCTATTATTTGTAACGATATTTGTCTTTCTAATTTTACTTAGTTATTATTATTATCATGTAATTACTCATGTACCGTATCATTCCTTATTTTCTGTTATCATTTAATATAATGTGTATTTCTGTAATTCTGTAAT
>NW_027106117.1:0-12656 GCF_000696795.3 Halyomorpha halys | reverse complement strand
TTTGACCGCAACCCTGACCATCTCCCTATATATTTATGTAGATGTATTAAAACACCTATCCACCAATATAAAAAATGTTAATGACTCTTTTGACTTTCACAAAAAATATTCCCTGTATTCAAGTTGCTGAAGGTTATAAGCTAATTTTTTTAGACGTATCATCATTATTTTCTAACATATATCAAAAAATAAAAACCTATATTGAAAACGGTATATGGCACTCCAAACCCGTAAAAATATTAACCTCCCCCTTCCTCCCCAAAATAACAATCACTAAACGGCTGCCACTTTATAAGGATATTTCCAATTCAATTTAAAATTGTATATTCAATGTCCTAAGGGATATCTTATTGTCCCAATTTTGGCAAATATTTAGACTAATTAGATATAGTTGTCTCCAAAATGCCATTCTCCAACCAACGTGCTATCAAAGTATCAAGCAGCTATGTAAAAACATCATTAAATACAATATTAATAACCCCTTTAAAGTAAAAAGAAAAAATCACTCATTATACATAAATTATTGAAAATATAATAGCCTAATAACTAATAACAGCAAAAACAAGGTTTTAAATTTATTCAACAACTACTACTCCGTGTAAACGTTTACCATTGAATAAGAAACAGAAAATAAAATAGTTTTTACTATCTCGCTAATTAGAAACTTGAACGAGGAAATAGATAAAAAAGAGGTAGCAAAAACCCACCCACTTCAGAAAATATACATTATTCTTGCTAATTCCATACCACCAAGAGGTATAAAATTGATACCGCCAAGAATTTAATTGACCAGGGGAGATGTGTTAATTACATTCACTTGGAAGCAATGGAAAATATCGAGGATCTCTTGTGAATAAATGGGCCACCTCACAGATTTATTGTCCAACGAATAAAACAAACACCAACATTGCCACAACTAAACCCAGGAAATCAACATTAAAATATACTACACAATTCCCTGCATACGAAAACTTTCCAAAAGAATATCAAGAGTCTCTAAACAATAACAAAAATCAAATGCAAAAGCAAAGCTACTTTATCTAAACTTTACACAATCACTAAAGGAAATGGCAAATTTAAGTTGCAATCGAATAATTTCCTGTGAACAGATCCACAAGAAATCCCATTTTGGAACCTCTGAACAGGATATAGAACAAAGAGTGTATTAACACTAATACAGTTCTACCATTGTAACAAAAAAATCCTGAAAAACTGTTCCTAGTTGTGAAAGGTATTTTTCCATGAAACCAGAGGCCTCTAATTTTGAAGTCTGTTTCTCCTCACGGAACGTTTCCTTAAGGAAAATGATGCATTTATCATAAATTTTCTTTTTTTCTCTTTCCACTATATTGACCTGGTCGAGGTCATTACATTTGCCTCTCCCGGTGGGATCCAGAATGATTGGTGACTAACCTGTCTTAGGGAAACCGACAATATCAACATATCGTGTGGCTCTATCCGTATTCACGTAGTAGACCTCGTCGAAGAAGGCAAAATATATTTTTTTAAGGAGCTTCATTAACTCGTACTTTATCCTGTGGTGTCGGCACGTTATTGGGAGGGAATTAGCGGATAATATATTAGGGAATAATATTAGAGGAAATTTCCCTAGCACATGTACTGGTGTGTAAGGCTATCTGATATATTTACAACATTCTGATATATCCTGTCCGCTGATACCGGGGGCTTCATCTAGTGGTGCATAATTGATATTAATATTCAGGGTATTTGACTATTCAGAACACTTATGTATTTGTTCCTCATTTCGGGGTCTCTTTGAAAGACCGTATTCAGATGCCCTGCCACCTGCAATTGCCCCGTTCCTTAAACGCATTTTCACGTAGCGACTGGCGTAGAGCTTCCGGACATTCCGACGTCCTTGATCAACGCCCAATCTATCAGGAACATTCAACAATAATTTGTAGAGAGGAGAGCTGAAATCACATTTTTAAGATTCGGCGACACACCCATCGCTTCTAGAGAGCTACCAATATGATTATAGTCAACCTTGTGGAAGACACCGTAAACGGCAAGGGAACCTCCGTGCAATCACTCCTCTTATTTCTCGTGTTATAGAAACATTACTTATGTTTAAGCAAGGCGCCTCCTTCCTTGTGAACAGACATTCATGATGCCATCTGGTGGCAAAGATATGCGGTACGAGGCCTGGGCAGCCATCTTGGTCCTCCAAAAAAGGGGTATGAACCAACAGAGTAGCCATCTTGACCTGTGCAGGGGAAGAAAGAGATAGAACATTTCAAGAAGGTCTATTCTCATAATAGTCATGAGGGAGTAAAACTTTACACCCAGGCGAGTGCCGAGAGAGAGGCTGTGCGAGTGCTGAGTGAGAGGCGGTGCCGGCGGCAGAGGAATGAGGAGAAAGAAACAAGAGAGAACCCTTCTTCCATCCTAACATTCACACTAGAACCAACCTTCAAGCTCCAAGAATATCTCAACCATGTAAAGTGTCATAGTGTCAATCACTGTAATTAAATCAAATTTATTACTAACATATATTGTAACCACTTTTGTTCAAACCATATAAGAAACTGTTTCCGAAAGCTTAAAAGAGAATAGAGGTTATTTCATTTGAAAAGCATGATATCAAGTTATTATAAATACAGTCCACTCCATCATTACCAGCAAATTACAAGTAATTTTTTTTAAACCAGCTTATCAGCATAATAATTAATTTGGGTAATAACCCCCCAACTTTTACTCCGGGGAATATCTGAGTTAACAATTTACAATTAATAAAAGAAAGATGGCCCGGGTGCGTTCAAAACAGCAACTCAAACAGAACAAAAACTAATTATTAGCCAACGTTTTGCCCCACTTTGCAGGGCCTCATCAGGACTAAAAGAAGATACAAAAAACTAAAAAAATTGTAAACAATGTAAGATAATAACAAACAAATATGACATAAATTAAAAAGTAAAGTAGGACTAAATAATTGTGTGAAATATTATATAAAAATGAACAAAGTAAATTGAAGAAATGTACAGCGATCTTTTGTTTATTTTCTTATATTTATAAATAAAAAAGAAACACAGTAATGAGTATTAGAGATTAAATGAAAATGGAAGTAATAACAAATTAAACAGATACACTGCACTCTAAAAGATGGAATAATCAGGAATCAAGATAAGGGCAAATGAAGGTTAAGAAGTGGAAAAAATAAAGAAAATATTAGGATACCCACCTTTCGTAAAGGAAGAAAGTAAAAAAATTAGCGGGGAAAATTGACGGTTACAAATTAAAATGAAATTAAAGCAAGATAAGCTAAAAACGCGGAAGGGCGAAAGTACGTCCGGTCCCATGGTGGACGCCGGCTCTAGCGCAGTTAAAAAAAGAATACTACAGGGCCAGGCGTAAGTACCAGGAGTGCAGAAACGACGAGAGGAAGCCTGCACTTCGAGAAGAATCTAAGCATAGCTATAGGATATACCGAAACGGAGTGCGTTGCCAGAAGAAGAAGTCCTGGGACGAATTTATTGTAGTGGAATCAGAAAAGAATCCTTACGGTATCCCATACAGGGTGGCACTGGGAAAGGTTAAGCCATTACAAGTGATGGCGGCTATTAGAGTGAGAGGTGCCCAGACAACCACCTTGGAGGAGGCTGCCAAGATGTATATGGACTATACATACCCTAGGGATGATTCGTCCCAGGATAGTGCAGATGATAGAATGGTTAGACGCACCACGTTATACCTATCAGTTACCGACCTATGTCCACTATGGGATATGTGGGACCTTCGTCTTGCCGTGGACAGACAAAGGATCGGAAGGGCTCCAGGACTAGATAGCATAGATGCTGCAATCCTCAAGAACAGTACCCCTTATACTGAGGAAGAGTTGTTGGATATATTCAACGAGTGTTTGGATAAGGGGTACTTTCCAAACAAGTAGAAGATTGCAAACTTAAGACTGCTATACTAGGGAGGTGGTAAGGATAAAGAAACGCCTAAATCCTATCGACCAATATGTCTCCTTCCAGTAGCTAGTAAGGTCCTGGAGCACATGATCGTCTACAGCCTTAGACCAATTCTAAGTGCTGCAAGTCATCCACGGCAGTTCGCTGCTGAGAGTGCGTAGGGACGTGGAGGAGAGGGCGTAGAATTATGTCTTATTGATTATGTTTGACATCTCTTCCACCTTCGACAGCGTTTGGTGGCCCCGTGTACTCTAGTGGTTGCAAGAGCTCGACACCCCCAGTAATCTATACTCTCTCGTAGGTAGTTACCTCAATAACAGGAGTGTCAGAATCAGGGGTAACTACGAGGTCGAGAGAAAAGAGGATGTCCGCAGGGTTCGGTCCTAGGACCAGCTCTGTGTAAGCTAGTATTCGATGAGTTGCTGGGGGAACTAGAGGACAAGGGGTTCCTTGCCACGGCCAATGTCGAAGACCTGGCAGTCATCGTGGCCAAGAACAGTAGATTCAGACTAAAGACAGAAGCGGAGAGTTGTGCCAGTCTCGTAGGAGAGTGATGCGTGAGGAGGAAGTCGAGCATGGCAGCAGCCAATACTAAGAGGCCATACTCATAAGAGGCTCCATGGACAGGGCTCATCCTATCACCCTGGATATCCAAGAAGAGAGGATTAGACCGGGTGAGGAGGTGACATATCTTGGTGTGAGGATAAGAAGAAGATTCGATGCCACGTTTCACCTGGTGTATCTAAAGGACAGAGTGACACTGTCACTCAATAGATTAAGTAGGATAGGGGGTGCATTTTGGGGCCTCAGGTACCCTGCAACGATAACCATATATAAAGGTGTGATCTTGGGTATTCTGAGGTACGCACTGGCCACCATACATTCGTGACATTCAGAGATTGGCTCTGTTGAGGGCCATGAAGAAATACAGAACGGTGTCACATGAGGCGGTGCAGGTGCTGGACGCAGCGATGCCTCTGGACCTCATCCTCAGGGAGGACAAAAGGACACAAAAGCCTTCTTCCATCTTGTCTTGATCACGCTCCAGTGTGGTTCCCTGGTCTCCTCATCAGCTTGAATTTGGTTGAGGACACTTCTTTTCACCCTGCAAGTGACTGCTGCCCTTTACGCCTCACTCAGCATCCTCACTGTCGAGCAGGTTTTTAGCTTTCTTCGCATCTATTCTACCAATTATTTGATCACCCCCTTTTAGGAAATGGCTTAACTCCCCCCCTCTCCCCGGTAAACCTTTCAAGGTTGGAAACTGCCTTTCATAAGTCCTGAGAGGTTGCCTTGCGGACTTTGATCCATTCTAGAGTCGTGGCATGAGCTTGTGCTAAAGAGACTTCAGGTAGTGGCTGCATCTCTGCCGGAGGTGAGTTCCCTGCAGTTACAGGTTGATTGGCTGCAGCTGGAAGTGGGTTGTCAAAGTTCAGACCCTCACTGTTATGTCTAGAACTGCTGCTCTCACGAGTCCGTTATAATTCATAGTGAAGGAAACAATTTTTTTTCTTGAGACTAAAAATTGTTTCTCTATCCAAATGTCCCGGGTTTCGGTACCACTTCAAGTCTTTTCTGGTTCATAATAATTGTAAAAGATGGTAAAAAGGGTTTTGACACTCTACGCTTGATGGCAACTTTGATACTGGTCTTTATTGAAGGAGCACCTCCTTACCTATACATTTGATCAGCTGATCTACTCAATCAACTGATTTGACCTGTCAACTGACAATAGCGCTCAGGCCTTAACTTTATATATATATACTTGAATAAATTATTGTGAAACTAATATCTCCGTGCTAGCTTATATGAAGTACTTGTCTTCTTTCTGAGAAATCGAATTTCTATTTTTAATTAATATAGTAACTATACTTTTTAAATAATTTTAAATATTTATATTTTTTTTGTTATTTTCAGTTGCTGACATTGCTAATGGATGCAGATATCAAGCATCTCTCGCTCAGATTGGATAAAATGGGAGGTAAACTATTTAAGATATTTATTTTTAGGTGCTAAGTATGTACTTTTATATTTGCAGTTCTGTTAACTGTAAAATTAAAGTACTCCATAATAACAAAAAAAGATATGATGATTATAAAATGGAATCGGGATATAATAATTCCTTAAATCGTAGTTCTATAATGATCTCAATGAATTGAGCTATCGCCTCTTTCCTCAGTTGCTGGTAGATACCAATCTATTTCTAGAATGATTGGACTTTGGTCGCTTCCGCCAAGTTGGCTTGTCACCAATATTCCATGTTACATCTTCCTCATTTCGTTGCTCCAGATCTCGATATCCCCAGGAAGAGGAATAGGCATTGAAGTAACCAGTCATTCTGGGAACGTAGAAGCTTGAAGACAAAGGATATATTATTGGGGTAATTGTAGTTGTACAGCTTCGGCTGTCTTTCGCTAAACTGGACTAAGCTTTTCAGGATATCTGCTCCAAAGGTTTTAATGCTCATCTTATGCATGCTTGACCAGGAGAGAACTTAACCATGGTTAGAATACCGCGCTTATTTCGGTCAACCCGACATTTCATGAAGACATTATTGCTTAACACAATAAACTGTAGGTCGGGACTGAGGTAGGCTTCCTGTATTCTATATCAAAGATATATTGTCTTTCTTATCTTAATAACGATTAATTATTCTGAAGAAAATCATCTCTGTAGTAGCTGTTATTCTTAAGAAATATTTCTTCAAGTCTGCCCCAGATAATTCTTTAGTGATTTATTATCTTGCAGATCTTAGGAATTTCATCAGTAAATGCTATAAAGAAGGCGTTGGTTGAGACCCTTTTTAAAGATAAGCGTTCCTAGATTCTCTTCTACTCAGGCGGAATATTCCATTCGGTTCCCAATAGACTAACTTTCAAGTTCAGGAGGAACGTTTTTTCTACGTAATTTATCTCGGATCTCTTCATGTGGCATAGAATCCAAGGATGCCTTCAGTTTATTCGTAAAAAGAATACGGGTTCCATGGTCTGTTTTTTTTTTTTTGCTTGAAAGCTGATTTTTCCTGTTCCAAATCATCCTTCTTAATTTATCTTTTTTTTCAAAAGCACTGGTGTCCAGTTTATAAATGACTAGATAAAAGTAGAAGGGACAATAATTGTCACTCTCTTTACTCTTCTTTTGTAGTCGGATTGTAATATTATATTCCCATTCCACTGAATTTTTTTTTTCGATCCCATAGTTTTTGGAAGAGGGTTCTCGACGTGTTTTTTCCATTTCATCTCCTGCGTTCTTGATGAATTTCGGTTTCGAAATAACGTCTGGTGGGTCTTTTCTCTTCTTCGTACTTGATGAATGCGGGTGAGATATTACTGACATTTTGCCTGAGTTTACTGTCTTCAATCCATTTCCTTAAATAATTCTTCGGGCCTTACTTTACTATTGGCCCATCGTATATAAAAATCATCCTTTATCAAAATACTATATCCGTATTTCCTAATCTGTAGTAGTAGGGCACTACTTGGGATCCTTTACCGTGTATTTCAGGCAGGCTTCGCATTCCTTCTACGACGTGGCTTAAATTTACTCCAAAATTTCCTTTTCCAGTCAATGTAGCCGAAATAGTTTTTTTTTAATTCCTATTAGACTATTACAATCATTATAATACCTAGCTGATATCAAAGACTACTTGATTCTGCATTAACATGAAAAGTATAATTGAAATTGTGGAGCCGTTTTGGAGAAAATCGTAAAAATGTTTTAAATTATATAATTATAATTATATAAAGTGATGCTGCTTGTAAGTTAATTTTAGCGAAAATGTTGTAACGTCTTTAGCATACACTTACCTTAGATATTTCATTTTAGTTTCGTGAAACTTCTAGGGCCAGAGACCATTTTGCCTAAGACTTCGTTATTAGGACACAAGGGACCTTTAAACGCGTTATTTTTATTGGAAACTAGGATTTGAGATTTTTCTTGATCGCAATACATCCCCCTACTAGAATTCATAAATATGTAAGTGGATTTAAAACGATTCGAACATTCTAAGCTGTAAACTTAGGCTCAAATCTAGTCAGCACATTCGTTTATGAAGATGAATGAAATTTCATTCATTATTCATAAGTTTTCAAAAGTTTAATTGAGCAATACTGGTGTCATAGTTAAGTTATAGTAATTAATTAAATCACTATTGCCGTACACTGTATATTTTGAACAATGTGTTGCAGGTTACGGGGATAGCATATATGAGTTTTTAAGAAAAGAATATACAGACAATTTACCTGCAAACGTTTATTTTCACGAATCACACCCTAATTTTGTAAAAAAATCCTTCAGTGTCGTCGAACAGAATTCGGATTCAGACGCCATGGTAGGGTTATTTCCTGATACCTATGACCTTATCGTAATAGGCGGTACATCTCTTGGGCTTCAAGCTGTATATGTATGTATAAAAACTTCATTTAATCATATTTATGTATTTATTATTACATATGGTATTAAATTAATAATTATCAATCAGAATGATTAACCCTAGCAGCACCAAGGTAGTATTCATTACGGCCTACTCCAAGGGGGGGCTCGCCGAGCCCTACACTTCCCAAGACGACCTCCACAAGCCCTCACTTGATTTTAACCCTTATATCATTAATTTTCCTTTTATGGTAAACTTATTCTTTTGAAATATAATAATTTCTTCTTACTTCTGTAAATAAGATGGTAGAATAAGGATTATTTAAAAAAAAAAATAAGGACCTAAGATTTCTATATGCTTTATTATGAAAATGTTTTAATTTGGAATTAAAAAAAGAATAAGAATACATGATACAACAAAAACCTAGGGTCGCTGAAACTTTAATTATTTTCAATTTCATGAAAATCCCACCTGCCCTCCCTGCTCCACCCGCCCTCATCTCATGTTTCTAACACAAATAATTTTTCGTACTCTTCCTCCTTATCAAATATTTTTCAAATCAATTCCAACATGTTGGTAGATAAATTTTAGGTAAATAGATTTTTTTCCTTGTCAGTGAAAAATTTTTTGAGAGCAGTATTAAAAAAAATCGGAAGTGAGGGCTCGGCGAGCCCCCCCCCCTTGGTGCTGCTAGGGTTAAGGAAAATATTCTTAGAACCTCATTAAACCCACATTGTAAAAAATAATAAGATTAAAATATAATTTTAAAAATGAAATAAAATATGTTGGTTGTTTTTTCCTTATTTTGGGCAAAATTTAGTTTTTATATTATATTTTTCAAAACTAATTCGGTGGTAACACAATTTTAGTAACTTTTAACCTTATTTTTAAACTCTATATATGTCTGTGGAATTTTCAAATTAATTATTATATTAATTATTAAAGAAATTGTCAAATTATTTTTTCCATGTCTTGCCATAGTCACATACTTTATTAAGTACAAAGATTTA
Organism: Halyomorpha halys; assembly: GCF_000696795.3. NCBI lineage: Eukaryota > Metazoa > Arthropoda > Insecta > Hemiptera > Pentatomidae > Halyomorpha > Halyomorpha halys. The sequence continues at coordinate 3,339 of NW_027106117.1, read as the reverse complement.
TATGAATATAACATATAAATATAAGTTGTTAAATATATGCTGTAATTATAAAGACATTGACAATTGCAATTCAATTTAGGAAGCACGAAAAATGGACTTGAAGGTTTGCTTGATTGAGAGTCCACTGGTAGCTTCAGCGACTAAGCCCATATGTTTGTTGGGTAAATCAACTTTATCTGAGCCGGATGTTTCGAAAAAAATATTATATCATTTGCTATCCCTCCGGATTCGAGCGAGAAAGTACCAAGAAGAATACTATCCTGATTCCAATCAGAAAAGTAAGATATAATTTATATATTTAATCCATGGGTAAATTTCTATTCATTTCTAGATGTAAAAACTATTTTGCCAAAATGAGACCACTCAGGTGGGTGAAGGAATGTAGGAAGGTCTCACACACCCCTAATACTCGACTTTCACAAGTAATGAATTTAAATTGACTATTGCATGAAAAGCATATCGGTATAATCCTTAGCTGTTAGATAAATAATTGTAAACAAGGAAAAAAAAAATACTGAAATCAATACCTAGCTATACAATTTTATGATTGTTTATGGGTCGATTAAGCAAAGCTATGGCCAGTTATTATACTTTTGAAACAATCATGCATTAAGATTTATCACAGAAGTTAAGGACAAAGATTAAAAGTAATAACATTAGTAAAAAGTCTCGAATTTGCCAATGATAATTGAACTGAAAATGATTAATTTGTTTTTCGTTAATTCCCTTATCAACAAGAAAAATTAAAATCTGTGCTATTATAGAAAAAATTATCCATATAGTCTCGCAATTCCAAATTTCGCAATTTTTACATTAATCAATAAAATATGCAAATGTAATACAGTTAAATGCAACCTATAAACACAAACGAATAAGGGTAATCATATTTATTTACTAATAAGTCATTATCTGTATAGAATTGCCTGTCGGCCTTTGCATAGCCCCGTGGGCTAATTTACACGTTATGTTTATTATTATTTAATTAATTCCACTCAAATATACAATAAGTTAATCTATTCACACATATTTCAGTTCACTCTGACTGGGCGAAACTTGCAGATTCGGCTCAAAGTTTGATAGCTAAAATATGCCTTCAAAATGTGCAGTCTGTTCATAATGTTGGAGGAGCCTTTCTAAAGACTGGCGTTAAGTTCGTTGATCATCACACAGTTGAGGTAATAAAGTCTTATTGTAATAAATTAGTTTTTGAATGAAGTGACATGTAATAGTTCTAGAGTATCATATAAATAATATATCAGCAAAAGTTTATTATGTTGGGAAAATGAAGTAATAAGAAAGAAAATATTTATTTAATTGTATTTTTTTTTTGGGGGGGGGAGGGAACATCGATAAGCTGTTGAAAAGAGAAGATTGACTATTAGTAGACATATCTTCATGGAATCATCTTAATTTTATTAAGAAGATGACCGGGGGTCGGTTAAAAAAGGAACAAAAGCGTACCAGCGTATACTTGAAAAGGGCAAGATTCTTATAGAATGGATTTTTTTATATGTCCGAACTCTTCAACAAGCATCAATACTCAACATAATATTTAATGGTAATAGCAGTTATTAAGTTAATTAGTGAGGGGTGGGCAGCATGCCCTCCAAAGGCTGCTCATTCCAGCTGACCAGGGTATTTTCATATTAAATAAAAACTTTAATAATAAATAATATAATTATTATGAAATACATTGTGTTTTATTTGCATAAGTTATAATGGTCTAGGTCACTAGGCTTCAGTAGTGAATTTACTACTAGATACTTCAAGGAAACAGCATAAATACTGGGAAGAAGAACATTTGTTGATCCAAAACCTTGTAAAAACGGATTTGTAAAGGTATAACTTGGGTGTTCCCTAATCCGAGAAAATTTGCTCAAAGTCCCTTTACCCTCTAGTACAAAAGCCCAAGAGGACAAAAAAATCAGTTATTGATATTAGTTTACTTTAATGAAAACTGTGTATAATGTCTAGTCGAAATTGATGAGTCTGTCAAGTATTAGGCAGAGTAGTTAGGGGGAATAAAAAATGGAGGCTATTTCAATAGTAAAACTAAAAAAAATTTATTCGGAGCTCCATATCTTTAAAATTATCAACAACACTAGGAAACCTAATAGAACATTATTTGAAGTAAATTTGGTCAAATATGAGCCCTAATTGAACTATTTACGGTCAATAGATACCGAAATACAATTTTTTAAAAAGCAATATTCCATAACAAATTAATGAAAAATCATTAGTTTTTTAAATTAAAGTTGATAAAACTACATCTCAGGAATGATTAGACATACAAATGTCTATTAGAACTCAAATTAAAGCTAGTTGAATGTGCCATAAAGTAATTTATGAGGTTTATCTTCGTAGAAAGAGTATTTTCCATGATATTTAACCAAATAAATTCACAAAATGTCGATTGTTCCGACTATATGTTTGATTTATGAAAAAATATATCTCCGAGGACATTAGACGTACAGATGTCTGCCTACTAGGGATGGTAGTTTTTATGATATTCGCATATAAAATGAAATTTGCTTATGAAATTTTATCTGAAAAACAATTTATTTTAGCAAATATCATGAGAACTTCTATTCCTACGATAAGTGTCATTAACTTCTTATAAGTACGGTAAACTAGCTCTTATTTGAGTGCTGGAAGATATTTATACATCTAATCGTTCCTGAGATCTATTTTTCATAAATCATGAATCAGATGAACATTTTATGAGTTAGTTTTGGTAAGTATCATAAAAACTAGTACCCCAACGAAGATAAAAATTACAAACTACTTTATTGCATATTCAAAATCTAAAATTCCATTGCGTAGGTTCTGTGACTTTGCAGTGCGAATTTTCATCCATCCAATAGCATTTAATTGCGCTGCAGTAAGTGTCATCATTAAATGCTTATTTAAATTGATTATGAACAACAAATAAGAAAGAAAAAAATTATTTATTTTTATCTTTTTAAAATTTAAAAATAACTTTCAGACTATGCACTTATTCCCGGGTATTTCGGCACCAGTTAAGTGATAGCGAGAAGAGACTTATAATATAAGATATGTTATATTATGATATAAGAACACTCTGTGAACGACTAAACAAGATTAAATTCGAATCAGCTGATCGAGCATATGATATGGCCCCCGTCAGTATTAGTTGACTGTAACTTATATATATACATAAATATAAGTTATCTTTTACTGAAGTGAAACTAAAAATAATAGGAGAGAGAAATGTGTGTAATGAAACGCTAGAAAAACTCTCAAAGACTGATTTATTTGCAGAGCCATATATCTACTTTTTACTTTTTTTTTTGCGGAGCCTGTCCGTCTATATATATA
>NW_027106116.1:137812-139559 GCF_000696795.3 Halyomorpha halys | reverse complement strand
TTTAATATTGTTAATTTATAATGTAATAAATAATTTAGAGATCGATTATTATTACATTTATTTATTATGACTATAATAATATACATTTCATTCACCAACGAACCGTGTTGTGAAAACACCGAATTAGGGAGCAAAAAGAATTCAGTAATTTTTATATACTTTTATTACTTACACATCGTGCATACATAATATATTACATTGTATTTATAATTGAATTTTTTTTTTATAGAGAAGTCGTATGAGATGAAAGAAGAAGAGATGGAAAGTACAAGTAGTGCTACAGAGACTCGCTCGGAGTACAGATTAAGAGGTAAGGATTAATTATCAATTATTAAACTGCATCTCTCTTTTTTTTTAAGATGTATATTTTTGTTATTCTCAATTGTTTTAAAAAAATCTAATATTTATTTTGTAACACGAATATTATAAAAACTAGTACTTATTTTGATTATGGAAAGAATAATTATACACATATCTTGAAATCAAAATTATTTGATTTTACTTATACAAATTTATATCAAAGAGACGTAATAGGAAAAAGTTTAATTACTTACCATATTAAATTTTGTTGTTACAAAAATCGTCTTACAGATTTATCGAAACAGAAAATGCAAATCATTAATTTTTTCGTAAAAAAAATAATAATGCATCTACAAAACGTTAAATTAAAAAAAAATTTACTAACTATTTAAAAATAGTGCTGAATATTTTCAGCTGAATACTGTTTAGTCTTTTAGTAATTTTAAATTTTTCATAGAAAATAAAAGCTAAATATTCATATTATATAAACACAAATTCCTTGAGAAAAGTTTAATATTGCTAATGTATAATGTTATGAATATTTTAGAGATTGAATATTATTACATTTATTAATTATAACCATAAAAATATACATTTCATCCACCAACGAACCGTGTTGCGAAAACGACCAATTCGGAAGAAAAAAGAAATCAGTATATTCTGTATTTCTTCATTAAAGCAACTGTTTCACTATTATAATTCGGATTTAATAAAAACATTTCTGACATCTCTTTCAATTTCTTTACTTATTGTTTAGCATCTAAGACTAATTTTTATATGCTTGTATTATTTACTACATGGAACTAGTAAACATTTAGTGCTCGAGCCTGATTCTAACCAAATCACCTCCATGCTCAACCATTGGTCTAGTAACAGAACTTCCTTAAAAGGAATGCACTCCTGACCCTTCATGGTTTGTAGTGCAACAGATTTATTTATTTGTTTATTATTTAAACATCGTACATACATAATATATTACATTGTATTTTTTTTTAATAGAGACATCTTCTGGAATAGAAGGAGACGTGGAGTCTGAAAGTGAACTCTGTGGAACAGGGTCGGGTTACTGCACAAGAGGTAAAGATTAATTATCAATTATAAAACTGGATATCTTTTTTTGTTTCATATATATATTTTTGTTATGCTAAATGGTTTTAGTCCCAGTGGTCCAAGATTTTTTATTTCTATTCTATTCTGTAACACAAAGCACATATTGACGGCATGGTGTGCTTTCTAAAATGAAATATAAGTTCATAATATTAAATTTTAAAATTTTTGAAATGATGCTGAATATTTTAAGCTAAATACAGTTTAGTATTTTAGCAATTTAAAATTTTTCATAGCATAAAATAACTAAATATTCCTATTAATAGACTCAAAATTTTTTAAACAGGTTGACGGAAAAGGAGGTGTGAAGATCTCAGTGATGAAGAGGAGGAAAAAGCCC
>NW_027106116.1:137206-137512 GCF_000696795.3 Halyomorpha halys | reverse complement strand
AAGGAATGCACTCCTGACCCTTCATGGATTATAGTGCAACAGATTTATTTATTTGTTTATTATTTAAACATCGTGCATACATAATATATTACATTGTACTTTTTTTTAATAGAGACATCTTCTGGAATAGAAGGAGACGTAGAGTCTGAAAGTGAACTCTGTGGAACAGGGTCGGGTTACTGCACAAGAGGTAAGGATTAATTATCAATTATAAAACTGGATATCTTTTTTTGTTTCATATATATATTTTTGTTATTCTAAATTGTTTTAGTCCCAGTGGTCCAAGATTTTTTATTTTTATTCTAT
>NW_027106116.1:133481-136746 GCF_000696795.3 Halyomorpha halys | reverse complement strand
TTTTATCCCATCTACGCTACTTAATGACATGGATGATTCTTATGTCCTCTTCTAGCATCTGGTGATCATCTCAGAGACTCTGCTAACTTTCTTATTGAAAAAATAAATTTATAATCTATATCCTGGCATTTTAATTTTACCTTCCATTTTGTACCTCCTCAAAAACAATGTAATTGTAATAATTGGATAAAGGCATTTAATATAATTCATTAATAAGTATTATATAGTTTATTATTAATGCCAAAAAACATAATACTTCTATATAGGTTTACTAGTGGCCCACACTCTATATTTTCTATTGAGAAATTTTTAAAATAATTATTTTCTCACCAAACAGGACATTTATTCTCCTGTTGATCAAAGTATAATTTCTGTACCAAATAACAATGAATTTATTATTATGTTTAATTCATTGAAATAATGTTTTCCAAAAATTCTCCACCTCCAATTTAGATGTACACTGTTCAAATTGTAAAATGTCAGAGTCAGGCCCATAATTTACGTATTTGCAAAATCATTGTCACTATATATATGGTGAAACTTGTATATAAATAAATTGAATTTAAAATAGACTAGATTTAAAAAAAGTTTCTTGGTTTATCAATACTTTTACAGTGTAAAAAGGTGCAAAAGTTGAATTAATTTGCTGCATAGAAACTATTTCCTAAGACTTAATGAAGGAAAATTTATAATATTATTTCTTTTTTTTCACTTTAAATAAATTCAAAATGTCGAGTCCCATAAATAAAAAGTGTTATAAAAAATGGGTTTTATTATTTTGGTGTGTAAATAAAACGGTAGACTGCGACACTATGATACTGCGGAGAACAAACCAACAGGCAATTTGCTTTGTTCTAGAACAGTCAGGCATGGCATCCATTAGTAGACACAGTCTCCTTGTCTTTATTTATAAAACCCTCCTTACTTTCCACAACAAAGTGTTATTAGAAAGCATATTGTTGCATGTTTGTTGATAACGGACTGAATTTAAGCTGTATATTTTCCTGTAATTGCTTACTATTTTTTCTGTTTTTCAAATCCAAGAAAATGCAGACTCTATAAGAATTTCTATATAGGACAACACAGTGATCTGTAAAATTAATAATACCATACATACTAATTTGCTACAGCACATTTGCATCTTATTAAAGGAAAAACGCAGAGGACTAGATATCCTACTGATAAAATATATTATACTAAATTGACAAACAAACTCAAAAAAGAACTTAAAAAATTTAAAATGACAAATTTAATTGAAAACCTCACAACTAATGACAAATCTTTTTGGATGACCATTAAGAAGCTTTTTTAATCATCACACATCACCACCCTTGAAGAATGTTGCCAAAACTGGAGATTAAAAATAAATTCCAATAAATCCCACCAAATCACTTTTACCCTTCGTCGTAACCCTTGACTTTCTGCCCCACAGTATCCTTTAATAATACTCCACTCATTCCTGTGGAACAGATCCATTACTCAGGACTACATCTGGACAAATGACTGACATGAAATCCTCCTACAAAAATATTACAACATTTACTTGACAAACGGTCTAAACTTACAATCCATTATAAAAGACTGGTCTACATCTGGCCTATCTGGACATATGGAGTTTGGGACTCCACTAAACCATCGAATTCTTCCCGAATCCAATCCTTACAATCTAAAATCCTTCGTAGAATTCCTAATGCTCTTAATTTTGTCACAAATCAAGTCATCCATCAGGACCACTATGTTCCATATGTTGCCGATTTGGCCAAACCCTATACCAATTATACCCAAAATTAAAATAAAAAAGAATTAAAACCAATACTTCCAAGATAAACTTCCCAACCACCCAAACCTACTTGTTTCTCACCTGGCTTCTCCTTCACTACCTAATAATCCTCCTAGGTGTCTGGAAGATGGCCTCAAGATCTTCCCCTTAGTCAAATAATTTATAGAATAGATATTATTTCTAATCCCAACAAAATATATTATACACACTTCCGTAGGAATTAGAATACCCGATATCAAAACTTTTGGCCTATTTTTGTAATTTAATCTATTTTCATGTATTGGAAATCATAACATCATAATATCTTTACTACAGTTTAAAGTATTAATGGCTGTAATTTCAATGGAATATTTACTTCCGAAGTGTTTAAGCGAGTTTCTTTGGTTGTTGCCCCTTCCAAGTTGGGATTAATATGGATTGAATTTCTCAATTTCTTTACATTTTAAACACTTCCAGCTAAAGTTGTAATTACTTTATGTAAGAAAAAACGAGATTTTTTTTTTCAATCCTTTTAGTAAGTTCGCTTGTCTATTAAATATGTGAGTGCTATATTTTCTATTTTTGGGGAATGATTTGTCTGAGGGAAATTTGATTCAGCTTGTAACCTATTTTATTTTCTCTGTTTGAGGCCTGATATACTCAGGACAGCCCGCAGATTCTCCAATCTTTATAATTAATTTTAAGAAAAAAATTGAATAAATATACCTCTTAAAAAACAGATATATAATATTAGGAGAACAATATTTATAGATAGAGTCATCTAGCGCTCAGGTATATTTTCAGCATACACAGCGTGACGAACAATAGCCGAAAATATATATTTTAATTTTTTCATATATAATTTTGAAGCTTCTAGTTACACTAAGACACTATTCTAACGATTATAATCCTATAAAAATAATAAACAGTATTCTAGGCAGTAAAGTACAGGTGCTTGGTAATTCTGTTGATTTGATGCTATTGGGTGAGGACAAAGAAATGATAAAACTAAATACAGCTACCTTGATAAACTCTAGTAAGAAAGCAGATTTCGAAATATACACAGATAAAACAAAATATATAGTTAGCAGTAGAAGCAGGATCAATCTCGGTGAGATAGATATAGAAGCAAATACATTTGAAAAGGTATTTATACATAGGTTTAGGTATTTACGTCCTACAGTAACTAGAAACAAGGGAATTGATGAGGAAATAAAGACGAGGAATTATTGTTTATAATTATTGTTGATGTATTTTTAGAACGATTGGTGGTATCGGGATCGAACCATCGGCTTCGCTATGTTTTTATTAATATATTTTTATTATCATTGTTCTTATTTTTAACAAAGCAAACAAATGTAGTAACAAAAGCAGTTGTGTTATCGCAAACAACTTTCCGTCATCATTTCAATTCCTAAAAAAAGCATGAATACAAAGCAAAATTAGATAAATATATTATAAAATAAAGGTTGATTTAAATTAAGTAACCATTCTGATGAATTCGCG
>NW_027106116.1:122558-131681 GCF_000696795.3 Halyomorpha halys | reverse complement strand
ATTAATTATAAAATATCTTTAAATCAGAGTTATTAGATTTTACTTATATAAATTTATATCAAAGGGGTTTAGTAGGAAAAACTTTAATTACTTACATACTAAATTTTGTAATCACAAAAATCGTCATACAAATATAATGAACAAGAAATTTGTGAAATCATTAATTTGCAGAAAAAAGATAAATAATATAAGTTCATAATATTAAATTTTAAAAATTTTGAAATGATGTTGAATATTTTAAGCTAAATATAGTTTTGTCTTTTAGCAATTTTAAATTTTTCATAGCATAAAATAACTAAATATTCCTATTAATAAACTCAAAATTTTTTAAACAGGTGGTCGCAACTAAAATGTTATTACTGTTTAATTTCTTACGGTCGTACACCATAAAACTTTCAAACTGTAGCGAGATCAAAAAACACTAGCATTAAAGTGGTCACACAAAGTCCAAACTGCAAGTAATAACCAAAGAACACTACAGTATACTGCTGAATATATTATATTATATTATATATATATACATATACTGAATATTTTCAGCTAAATACAGTTTGATCTTTTAGTAATTTTAAGTTTTCCATAGAAAATAAAAGCTAAATATTCATATTATATAATCACGAATCCTTTGAGAAAAATTTTATATTGTTAATTTATGATGTTATAAATATTTTAGCGATCGATTACTATAAAATGTATTTATTATAACTATAGTTATATATATTTCATCCACCGACGAATCGTGTTGTGAATACACCGAATTTGGGAGAAAAAAGAAATCAGTAATCTCAATTGTTTTTAATAAATCGAATTTTTATTTTGTAACATGAATATTATATAAATAAGTACTTATTTTGACTATGGAAAGAATAATTATAACATATCTTGAAATCAGAATTATTTGATTTTAGTTTTACAAATTCATATCAAAGATACTTAATTAGCAAAAGTTTAATTACTTACCATACTAAATTTTGTTGTTACAAAAATCGTCTTATAGGGTAATTGAATGAGAAAATGCTAATCATTAATTGTTTCATAAAAAGATAATAATACATGTACAAAACGTTTAATTAAAAAAAAAATTAACTATTTTAAAATGATGCTGAATATTTTCAGCTAAATACAGTTTGGTCTTTTAGTAATTTAAAATTTTTGCATATAAAATAAAAGCTAAATATTCATATTATATAATCACGAGTCCATTGAGAAAAAAATATTATTGATATTTATTATGTTATAATTATTTTAGCGATCGATTGCTATAAAATTAATTTATTATAACTATAGAAGAGTAGATAGATGTAGATAGATAAAGGTAAATAGATAAAAGTAGAAGGGATGGAGAGTACAGTCAGTTGCACTGGGACATCCTCCCAGATCAGAACAAGAGGTAAGCAATAATTATCAATTCTAAAACTGGATATCTCTTTTTGTTTAAGATGTATATGTTTGTTATTCTCAATTGTTTTTAAAAAATTTAATTTTTATTTTTGAACATGAATATTATAAAAATTAGTACCTATTTTGACAATGGAAAGAATAATTATAACATATCTTGAAATCAGAATTATTTGATTTTACTTATACAAATTCATATCAAGGAGACTTGATTAGAAAAAGTTTAATTACTTTCCATACTAAATTTTGTTGTTACAAAAATTGTCATACAGTTTTATTGAAACAGAAAATGCAAATCATTAATTGTTTCATAAAAAGATAATACTACATCTACAAAACGTTAAACTTAAAAAAAATTAACTAATTTAAAATGATGCTGAATATTTTCTGCTAAATACAGTTTGGTCTTTTAGTAATTTTAAATTTTCCATAGAAAATAAAAGCTAAATATTCATCTTATATAATCACGAATCCTTTGAGAAAAATTTAATATTATTAGTTTATGATTTTATAAATATTTTAGAGATCGATTTCTATAAAATGTATTTATTATAACTATAGTAGAGTAGATAGAGTAGATAGAAGTAGAGGGAAAGGAGATTACAATCAGTCCCACTGACACATGCTCCCAGTTCAATACAAGAGGTAAAGAATAATTATCAGATTCTCCAAGATTTTTTATTTCTAATCTATTCTGTAACACAAAGCACATATTGACGGCATGGTGTGCTTTATAAAATGAAATATAAGTTCATAATATTAAATTTTAAAAATTTTGAACTGATACTGAATATTTTAAGCTAAATACAGTTTGGTCCTTTAGCAATTTTAAATTTTTCATAGCATAAAATAACTAAATATTCCTATTAATAAACTCATAGTAACGCACAGTTCTGGTGTTGAGAATCATTGGCATAGATTTGTGGTGGTTGTAAAGAAAAGTCTTTTGGTTGGTTATAATACAAGTTTGTTGTTTTGTTTTTTCAGACACCAGCAAAAAGGGGATTGAAGATGTTAGCGATGAAGAGACCCTGAGCAAAGATGAAGAGGAGGAAATGGGGGTCTTTCTGGAATTGTTAAAACATTACTATTTTTATTATTTTTACTTTTATTGCTACTTTTACCACTATTATAACGTATTGTAACGAAGATGGAGAGGAAGAATGACCCCCTAGAACCAAACGCTTTCTGGGGGGTGAAAATCAAATAGCAATGCTCATCATATGGTTGGAAAGGATGGAGGAACCATCCTCGACTTCAACTCTGATAGATGATTTAAAAGAGGAGTTGGAATTATTGAGAGTGATGTAGGAACAGCTAAGAATTTAATAGTTCTTATTAGTTCAAACACGATGGCTAGTAAATTACAATCGATATATTCAAAGAATATTATTTTTTATATTATATATCTTTATCAGTTGATCCCACATTAAATGTTTATTTAATTATTTAAGCTGAAAATGTAGTAACACACTGTTGTGATGTTGGGAATCATTGGCATAGATTTCTGGTGGTTGAAAAGAAAAGTCTTTGTAGTTGGTTATAATACAAGTTTGTTGTTTTGTTTTTTCAGTCACAAGAAAAAGAAGAATTGAAGATGTGAGTGATGGAGAGGAAAAAAGACCCCCTAGAAATAAACGCTTTCTGGGAGGTGGAAAACAAACAGAAATGATCATCGCATGGATGGAAAGGATAGAGGAACCATCCTCGATTTCAACTCTGATAGATGATTTAAAAGAGGAGTTGGAATTATTGAGAGTGATATAGGAACAGCTAAGAATTTAATAGTTCCTATTACTTCAAACACGATGGGTAGTAAATTACAATCGATATATTCAAAGAATATTATTTTTTATATTATATTTCTTTATCAATTGATCGATAAATTTACTAACTATTTTAAAATAATGCTGAATATTTTCAGCTGAATACTGTTTAGTCTTTTAGTAATTCTAAATTTTTCATAGAAAATAAAGCTAAATATTTATATTATATAAACACAAATTCCTTCAGAAAAGTTTAATATTGTTATTTTATAATGTTATGAATATTTTAGAGATTGAATATTATTACATTTATTTATTATAACTATAAAAATATACATTTCATCCACCAAAGAACCGTGTTGCGGATATGCCCAATTCGGGAGAAAAAAGAAATCAGTAAATTCTGTATTTCTTCATTAAAGCAACTCTTTAACTATTAGAATTCGGATTTATCAAAAAACTTCTAACATCTCTTTCAATTTCTTTACTTATTATTTAGCATCTCAGACTAATATTTATATACCTTTATTATTTACTACAGGGAAGTGGTAAAAATCTAGTGCTCGAGCCTGATTCTAACCAAATCACCTCCTTGCTCAACCATTGGTCTAGTGACAGAACTTCCTTAAAAGGAATGCACTCCTGACCCTTCATGGATTATAGTGCAACAGATTTATTTATTTGTTTATTATTTAAACATCGTGCATACATAATATATTACATTCTATTTTTTTTAAATAGTTACATCTTCTGAAATGGAAGCAGAAAAGGAATCAGAGGGGACAGAAACATGCTCAGAGTTCAGGACAAGAGTTAAGGATTAATTATCAATTATAAAACTGGATATCTCTTTTTGTTTCATATGTATATTTTTGTTATTCTCAATGGGTTTAGTCCCAGTGATACAAGATTTTTATTTCTATTCTATTCTGTAACACAAAGCACACATTGACGGAATGGTGTGCTTTATAAAATGAAATAAAAAATAGTTTATTATTCTGGGACTAGATACATTTAGAGCAATTACAAAGGTAATTTTAATTTTATTTATAATAAAATTATTTGGCCAAAAAACTGTGTGGCCCCACTTAATTATACCTTATATACTAAGAAGAAAAAAATAAATTAATTAAAAATTAAGTTTTGACTATGGAAAGATTAATTATAAAATATCTTTCAATCAGAGTTATTAGATTTAGCTTAGAACTTTAATTCTACAACTGTAAATATTGTACAAATAATAATACTGTATGAATTAGTTTTGTAGTATACTAAGAGAATAAATTTATAATCTATATCCTGGTATTTTAATTTGTACTTCCATTTTGTACCTCTTCAAAAACAATGTTTGTATGTAATTGTACTAATTGGATAAAGGCATTTAATATAATTCATTAATAAGTATTTCAGAGTTTATTATTAAGGTCAAAAAACATAATACTTCTATATAGGTTTAATAGTGGCCCACACCCTACATTTTCTATTGAGAAACTTTTAAAGTAATTATTTTCTCACCAAACAGGACATTTATTCTCCTGTTGATCAAAGTATAATTTCTGTACCAAATAACAATGAATTTATTATTATGTTTTCCAAAAAGTTTCACTTCTCCACTTCCAATTTAAATGTACACTGTATTGTAATTGTAAAATGTCAGAGACAGGCCCATAATTTACAGAATTCGAAAATTTATCATCACTATATCTTTGGCTAAACTTTTGTATACATAAATTGAATTTAAAATAGACTAGATTTGGAAAACCAATTTTTTTGGTTTATCAATACTTTTAGGGGGTAAAAAGGTACACAAGCTGACTTAATTTGCTAAATAGAAACTATTTCCTGAGATTTAATGAAGGGAAAATTTATATTATTTCTTTTTTTTTTTTTTAACTTTAAATAAAATCAAAATGTTGAGTCCCATAAATAAAAAGTGTTTTATAAAAAATGGGTATTATTATTTTGGTGTGTAAATAAAACGGTAGACTGCGACACTATGATACTGCGGAGAACAAAGCAACAGGCAATTTGCTTTGTTCTAGAACAGTCAGGCATGGCATCCATTAGTAAACACACTCTCCTTGTCTTTATTTATAAAACCCTCCCTACTTTCCACAACAAAGTGCTATTAAAAAGCATATTGTTGCATGTTTGTTGATAACCGACTGAATTTAAGCTGTATATTTTCCTGTAATTGCTTACTATTTTTTCTGTTTCTCTAATCCAAGAAAATGCAGAATCTATATGAATTTGTATATAGAACAACACAGCGATCTGTAAAATCAATAATACCATACATACTAATTTGCCACAGCACATTCGCATCTTATTAAAGGAAAAACACAGAGGACTAGAAACCCTACTGATAAAATATATTATACTAAATTGACAAACAAACTCAAAACAGATCTTATAAAATTCAAAATTTAACTGATATAATTGAAAATATCAAGACAAATGACGAATCTTTTTGGACGACCATTAAAAATTTTAATCACCCACTTCTTACTAAGTCTCAAACATGGAAAAAATCGAACGAAGAAAAAACTAAAACTGAGATATTCGGTCAGCACCTATCTGAGGTTTGACCTTTAAGCCGCACCCTGACATCCTTAACCCAATCTACCATGAATACATTAAAGAAGAATTGAATACTCCATTCCAAATGACCCTGCCACCTAAAGAATTTCATCCTTCAAAGGTATCTAACATGATCCAGATGTTACCTTCCCGCAAAGCTCCTGGTTATGATCTAATTACATCCCATATTCTAAAACATCTTCTTTGAAAATATGTTCTATTTCTCACCTACCTCTACAATGCTGTACTCAGATCCACTTATTTTCTTGACCCATGGAAATTATTCATAATCAAAATGATTCCCAAACCTCAAAAGCCACCAGAATACGCACCCTCCTACCTATCCTATCTCTCTGTTACCTATCTTGGGCAAAATCCTGGAGAAACTCATCTTGAAACGCCTGTATCCCATCCTATATTTGGACCACATAACTCCAGATCACCAGTTTGGATTCCGAACATCCCACTCTACTATCCAGCAATGTTAGCACTTATTCATCCCCATTTCTTCGGTCTGCTTGTGTACCTCAGGGTAGTATCCTTGGTCCTATCCTTTATACAGTTTTTACAGCTGACATCCCAACCCATCTTAACACTATCCTCACCACGTATGCTGATGACAAATGTCTATTGTCAGTGAATAATGATTCTTCCATTGTATCCCAAACCCTCCAATCCCACATCACCACCCTTGAAGAATGGTGTCAAAACTGGAGGATAAAAATAAATTCCAATAAATCTCACCAAATCACTTTTACCCTTCATCGTAATCCTTGACCTCCTGCCCCACAGTATCCTTTAATAATACCTCACTGATTCCTGGCAAACAGATCCATTACTCAGGACTACATCTGGACAAATGACTGACATGAAATCCTCCAACAAAACTGAAAAGATTCCGACTATTACAGCACTTACTTGACAAACGGTCTAAACTTACAATCTATTACAAAAGACTGATCTACATCTGGCCTATCTGAACATACAGAGTTGAACATTGGGACTTCATTAAACCATCAAATTCTTCCTGAATCCAATCCTTATAGTTGAAAATCCTTCGTAGAATTCCTAATGCTCTAAATTTTGTCACAAATCAAGTCATCCATCAGGACCTCAATGTTCCATATGTTGCCGATTTGGCCAAACCCTATACCAATACTTCCATGATAAACTTCCTAACCACCCAAACCTACTTGTTTCTAACCTGGCTTCTCCTTCACTACCTAATAATGCTCCTAGGTGTCTCAAAAGAAGATGGCCTCAAGATCTTCCACTTAGTTAAATAAGTTATAGAATAGATATTATATATTTCTAATCCCAACAAAATATATTATACACACTTCCATAGGAGTTAGAATACCCGATATCAAAACTTTGTAAAAATCTGGCCTATTTTTTTTTTTTTTTTTAATTTCATCTATTTCCATGTATTGGAAATTATAACATCGTAATATCTTTACTACAGTTTAAAGTATTTTTGGCTGTAATTTCAATGGGATATTAACTTCTGAAGAGCTTAAGCGAGTTTCTTTGGTTGTTACCCCTTCAAAGTTGGGATTAATAGGGAGTGAATTTCTCAATTTCTTTACATTTTAAACACTTCCAGCTAAAGTTGTAATTACTTTATGTACGAAAAAACGAGATTTTTTTTTTTTTTTCAATCCTTTTAGTAAGTTCGCTTGTCTATTAAATATGTGAGTGCTATATTTTCTATTTTTGGGTAATGATTTGTCTGATCGAAATTTGATTCAGCCTAAACCTAGAATTGATATTTCCATATACCTCAGTGCAATAGATACTATGTTATTTATGTAGTTGTTAAGATTTATCGATATTCTCTTATAGTGATAATATCTGATAATTTCTTGTGATGTAATGTACCAGTTACAGGACCTAAGATCTGTATAATAATTTATTAGGATATAATGCTATCATACACATTAATTTTACAATTTAGTGATGGACTTTTACAAATTTATAATCATTAACATATTTTACATTGTATTTACATATTTATTTGATTTCTTAGATAATTTATATTATTTTTTAGATATATTATATAATATTAAGTTTGCATGATCCAATACCATTTACAATCTATAAAGCTGGGAGCTAATGGTAATGTTACTTTGACCCATAAAACTTAATTACATAAAACTATCAGAATATTAATTCTTGGAAAAAGTATTGGAATATTATTTTTAAAAGATACCTATATTAATTTACAATTATTTATCTATTTACTAATTACAATCCATTAACATGTTTTATACTAGTCACAACTTTTACATTATATTTTATGGCAGTTAATCATCATATAATTAAAGTTAATTCAGAGTATTCATGTAGATGGTTATTCATTAATTTCTCATTCAGTGGAATTTGCCCATATTGCAGTACCATGGATGTCATTTGATACCTCTAATTAGATTAAATTAGTTTATTAGACTAAACCTAGAATTGATATTTGCATATACCTCAGTGCAATAGATACTATGTTATTTAAGTAGTTGTTAAGATTTATCGATATTCTCTTATATTGATAATATCTGATAATTTCTTGTGATGTAATGTACCAGTAACAGGACCTAAGATCTGTATAATAATCTATTAGGATATAATGCTATCATACACATTAATTTTATAATTTAGTGATGGACTTTTACAAATTTATAATCATTTACATATTTTACATTGTATTTACATATTTATTTGATTTCTTAGATAATTTATATTATTTTTTAGATATATTATATAATATTAAGTTGGCGTGATCCAATACCATGTACATTCTATAAAGCTGGGAGCTAATTGTAATGTTACTTTGACCCATAAAACTTAATTACATAAAACTATCAGAATATTAATTCTTGGAAAAAGTATTGGAATATTATTTTTAAAAGATACCTATATTAATTTACAATTATTTATCTATTTACTAATTACAATCCATTAACATGTTTTATACTAGTCACAACTTTTACATTATATTTTATGGCAGTTAATCATTATATAATTGAAGTTAATTCAGAGCATTCATGTAGATGGTTATTCATTAATTTCTGATTCAGTGGAATTTTATGTATCTGGCTTTTATTTTAGTTATATTAATAATTATTGATGCGAACAATTTAATTCAACATATGCCTTACCAGAAACATTTTACCTTAATTCTTACTACCAATTCCAATATTTAAACGTGTCTTAAAATTTAGTCACAGGGTGAGTTGGATTCAAACCTAACGACCAAGTCGTAAGGAGCCCACCAGCCCACTGACCCAAATTAATTCCCGCTCTAAAAATTTTATGAAGGTTTACTATATTAGTTGTAGCCTTTTACCAACCTAATTACTTTAAAATTAATAAAGATATTTTTAAA
>NW_027106116.1:116925-121288 GCF_000696795.3 Halyomorpha halys | reverse complement strand
AAATTATGTTCAAATGGGAGGATTATATCTTTTTTATTTATATTTAATAATTAGTAAATTAAATTATGTTCAAACAGGAGGACAATCTTTTATTTTATAATTGATTATACCTAACTATAAATGTAAGTAATATATATCTTATACATTAAACGGTTGTTTGACTTATCCGTTGATCTGTAATTATTTTTCTATATATTTAGTCCATTTTACATGTTTCTAGTCATATACAAATTCTCAACCAGCAGTAACAGCCCCTAGGATTTTTTCTTAATCTTCCCCGCAAATAATTACGAGCATCAACCGGGGTTGGTTTATTTATGTACAAAAACTGTCTAAATTCCTTATATTTTTTCCTTAATGTTCTCTTCATTTGTTGTTTTGATTTTTCCATATTCCTTCCTTGTGGATTATCTTTGTATGTCATTAATGGTACATGTGTTATTATTCTATTTAAAATGACTGGATATGCCACCGTCAATTTTTTTTCTGGACCAACTGGTAGTTGTAAAGTTGAGAGATTTAAATGGGGCTCTTCATAGAACTCTTCTTGATCTATCTCATCTTCAATATAGTTTTCTTCATTTGTTATTATGTTGTTTCCTTCCTCGAGTTTAATGACATTCATTCCTTTTTCGAAGAGCCTTTCTCATTCTTCTGAGGCTAAAACTGTTTCATATTCAGATTCCACTGCTGGAATTATACCTGTTTCATCTTCTTAATTGATATCTTCTTTTGAATTAATTTCTTCTTCTTCTTCTTCTGAATTCTCTTCTAATTCACACTCTATAAGCTCCATCCTGCTGGCTAGCATATGTTCCAGGAATTCTATATTATTCGTAATATTTTCCAGCTCATCATTACTCTCATTCAATTTTTTTCAAGTTCGGCTATGATTATTTCAAAATTATTGGGTTCTTCAGAATTATTTGTGACTTTGGTGATAGCTAATGCTTCATTCTCTGAACACAAATATTCCGACCCATCTGTTTTATATTCTTTCATTTCTGTGATTTTCTTTTCATCACTTACATACTTAATAAATTCTTTTTCTAAATTTTCATTCGCATCAATTTCATAGTTGGCAATATCTTCACTTTTTTTTCAACTTCAATGACTACCGCGATATTTTCTTCTTTTTGGACAATACCATTAGAAAATCTATCTCCAAATTTGTCTATTCTATGAATTTTTTTTTCAACAATTTTATTATTTTCAGCACTCATTCTTTTATCTAACCTCTCCATAAGAATTAGAAAATCATACATTTCTTTTTACGTGGGAGACTTTTTTCCTTCCATCGCGAATAATTTCCAAATCAAAACCCTCGAAAATAATATTAAGACCAACAAAATATATCTTTACTGGGCAGTTGAACCCATCATAAGAGACCAAAAAAATTCAAAAATCAATTAAAAAAATAATCCACTCATTCATTATTATTATCACATACTCATTATTATTCTCGTTTGTTCATTATTCTTATCCAAAAATAACTTAAATAATCAATTTATGTTGAGTCCTGTAAAAACTATTATTATAATTGGATTCTTTTCCAAAGGCTATTTGTGTACTAACCAGTTTACCAATTAAATACATTTACATTTATAAAATGTTGTTACCATTAATTATATAATATAATAAGGGGTGGTATATTGGGTTATTTAATAGTATATGAACTACATAAAGAGACTAAGTATTTATTTACAATTTATTACTATGATTAAAATGGTTGTAATGATTCAGATAAATGGTTGCCATAAAATATTGATTACTACATTATTATTTATTACCTAATATGTACATATACTTGTTGATTTGAATGGTATGTGTGTGTCGAGGTATCTAGTGATGAAGTCTTTGCCATTGGTGTCATGTTGTCGTAATCGTGGGTGTCATCTCAACCCGGAAGTTCCATTTCTGAAGAGCAATGGAGAAGCTCTGAGTGAAAATGAAGCGGAGGAAGGACCCGCAAGAAGGAAACACTTTCTGGTGTTGAGAATCTTTGTCATAGATTTGTAGTGGTTTAAAAGAAAAGTCTTTTTAGCTGCCTATAATACAAGTTTGTTGTTTTGTTTTTTCAGTCACAAGGAAAGGGAGGATTGAAGATGTTAGTGATGGAGAAGCCCTGAGGGAAGATGGAGAGGAGGTAGGATCTCCAAGAAGCAAATGCTTTCTGGGGAGGGAGGTGGAAAACAAATAGATATCTAGGATTATATCTATTTGTTTTCCACTCCCCAGAAAATGTAATAACACACTTCTCTGGTGTTGAGAATCATTGGCATAGATTTGTAGTGGTTTAAAAGAAAAGTCTTTTTCGCTGGCTATAATACAAGTTTGTTGTTTTGTTTTTTCAGTCACAAGGAAAGGGAGGATTGAAGATGTTGGTGATGGAGAAGCCCTAAGGGAAGATGGAGAGGAGGTAGGATCTCCAAGAAGCAAATGCTTTCTGGGGAGGGAGGTGGAAAACAAATAGATATCTAGGATTATATCTATTTGTTTTCCACTCCCCAGAAAATGTAATAACACACTTCTCTGGTGTTGAGAATCATTGGCATAGATTTGTAGTGGTTTAAAAGAAAAGTCTTTTTCGCTGGCTATAATACAAGTTTGTTGTTTTGTTTTTTCAGTCACAAGGAAAGGGAGGATTGAAGATGTTGGTGATGGAGAAGCCCTAAGGGAAGATGGAGAGGAGGAAGGACACCCAAGAATCAAACCCTTTCTGGGAGGGGGGAAGGGGTGGAAAAGGAATAGATATCTAGCACCGCCCCAAGAGGTGCTGTCCCTCGCAACGGGGGAGAGGTTGACTTCGGGCGCGGAGAAGTTCCGGACGGTCGACGACGCAATGACCATTTTCGCAAAAGATGTGGGCCCAGGTGGCAACCCGGATGGGTCCGGACAAAGACGGTCCTCGTACCGACTTTGCTGGCAAGCAAGGAGACTGCGCCCTTTCATCTACCGGCGGGCTTATCGCGTGAAGTGTCGGAACGAGGCTGCATATTAAGTTCGTGAGACAGCTTGCACGCCATTAGTCTCTGTGTCACGAACGCTATCACCTCATCGGCGGTGGGGAATGCGCTGCATGCATGTGCAAGCTCGAAGTGCCGTCTTGTGACGGGATCTACAGCTCGGAGAGTCTGTGTGGACAGGATGACATCTGACTATATCCTGAGCCATATTCTCTATGGCCAAACCACGAAACGATTCGGCGCCCTCTCTTACTTTGACCAAGTATGATGCGTATTTCGCTCGTTCTCCGCTAGACGTGGGGTTCAAGACCCTTTGCAGTCATCTTGATGATTTATTATCCTCTCGCACCAGCGCATCACAAGCAGGCTGATAGGAGCAGGATAAGTGTCCCGTAACAACGGGCAAGAGGACAGGTCGCCATCGAACCTCAGGACCTGAATGTTGGGCAGTTGGGAGGGGTACCTTGGAGCGGCAAATCTCAGTTTGGCCTCTTGAGAAGCGGAGCTGCGTTGAGCACTAATCTTGCGGAACCGCACCTCAGCCTATCACAGATCGTTCCTAATCGCGTCGTAGCCCGTCTCCCAATCGGGTGGTATTGCAGAAACCCTTGCGACGCGTATGTGAAATCCAGCTCGTCCCAAATATTCTTGTATTGTATCCCAAAGTGTTTTGCACTCGTCATAATCGACTAAAAAATCGATAAACGAGTCATCGTCTGCTGTAGTGACGAGTGCAAGTGAGCTCAGGTTGAGGAGACTCCGCTTAACGCGTCGTAGCTTGCGCTCTAGTTAACTGATCCGATCGATGTCGGCACGTGATTCGTCATTTAAACCCATTTTGATCGATTATAACGAGACTAATAGATTAATTATTAAACACGAAATATATTTTTAAAAAAATGATTAAACAATGTAAATGAAAAATGTACAAAACTAATTAACAACAACGATTCATTTTTTTCAAAGTGTTAATGAAAAAAAAAAAAAGTAATTTTCAATTTTTTTTATTTATATATATATAAATTCACATTATTTTTTTATCTTTTTTTTTTTTTTCCGCCCACTTTTGCACGCATTATTTCATCTTTAAAACCTTTTCTTACGTATTTGTCGTTCCCCACCTATATTACGTTTCCTCTTCATCTTCCGGTACTTCGTTATTCGATAATTCGTTGGTTCATATATATTTTTAATTCTTTTTATCACCTTTTGTCATCACCCTCTCACACGCTTTCTTCTTCTAAAAAAGTTTTCTATTTTTTATTTTCACCCTCCCGTAACGTTTTCTTTATAAATAACACTTAGTCATTGCTGTAACGGCTTTTTTAGTTCTAAGTTTGACCACTTTTGCGCTGCGACCATTAGGCGCGCAACCTTTCAGCGAACAGGTTGGTTTT
>NW_027106116.1:115459-116000 GCF_000696795.3 Halyomorpha halys | reverse complement strand
TTTTTTTTATTGGGTTAAAAACAATAAATAAATATAGATTATAAACATATGAATTTAAACAATCGAATTATAAATTTTTTGTATCCAATAAATCAGCAAGTTCAAAAGAATATTCGAAGCATGCAAAATTTAATCAGTAAGTAATAAATAGCATATAATTATTCAATAACACACGATAAAATAATAGTTGATTTAATAAATATATAAAAGATATAAAATACTGAAGCCTAGAAACAAGGAGAATATATTAACGAATTTTTAAATAAATAAATAGCTAAACACACATATACTATAAACACACACACACACATATATATTTGTTATCCTTGGCTGAAAGCCGAACATTTAATTTATGAGAATGATGCGTGATTATTTAATTAGAGAAAAGCGATCTATTTTCACCTAACGTAGTTTAATTATAAATAGAGATGACTCTCCTAAGAAGTAGGGATGGGATATCGATATTTTGTTTCCGATATCCGATATTTTGATATCGATATCGAGTAACCGATAATATCGGAATATCGATATTCTCCTTCGA
>NW_027106116.1:104632-114749 GCF_000696795.3 Halyomorpha halys | reverse complement strand
CTTATAAAAAGTTTAAAAACAGTTTTTCGATATTTTGAATTTGTACAAAATGTACAAAGTGATAATAATAAGTACAAATATGTACTTATCAAAATAAAATATCGATATTCTATTTTTAAATTTTCTTCAATAAAACAATTATATTTTAGTTTATATTTGTTATGGTTGTCGTGGTGTTGCTTTGTTTAACAGTTATTAAGAGTTTCTTATGTATTTTGATTAGGTATGACATAAGATATGTCTTGCTATGTTATCATTTTATAATTATCATTACTTTAATTCGTTAAATTTTCAATATCGATGTTTCGATATTTTAAAATATCGATATTTTAGTTCCGATATAATATCGATATCAATATCAATATCGATATTTTTCTTTCGATATCCCATCCCTACTAAGAAGTATTAACTAATACTTTCAATGCTCTTTAGTGATGCCTAGTATACATGCAGATGGTATTAAGCCTAAACAACAGACTCCATCGTCGCTTTAAATCTAATAGAGTATTAAATTATAACACATATTAATAAATTAATTATAAGCTAATTAATATAAATAATTAACAAACACAATTAAAAGTGGGCGAAATCTCTCACACGACAATTTTTTTTTAAAACAGTCTCATTATATGTTCCACACTAAGAAACTCCCTCACCCGGATTGCACCAAATGTTTACGTCGGGATCTGTACTTCAGATACCCCGATTTTATTTTAAAATTGTAATTAAAGTAGTCTGGAACAAAGGGGTGGTTGAAAATGTGAGACTTTCTGCTCATTAATGAACATGTATGTATTTTATAAGACTAAACATTAATTCCCTGGAGGGGTATATTGTGTTAATTGAATAATTATTTTGATGATATAAGATAATAACAGAACATGGGGTGATCTCATATATATAGGGTATTGCTTATCTGATGTATGACGTTTTCGCCTCCGCAGGCACGTCTTCTTCGTCCTGTGGCCACTTCCCTCGAAATGGTAAAAACCATGTATCCTCGCCCAGTGTCAGAAAGACGTCTTTCTCTCTCCGTGGCTGCCCAGTGTGTCCTGGACTCTGGCGTGATGGTAGGGGCAGGCCAGGTTCTAGCTTGCATGGTGCATAGGATGGGGCGGCATTGCAGTCGCGGGGTCTTCCGGTGTCCGGGCGGACATCAGAAAATGAGACCCCCGATCCCGACTTTTTATAAATTCAAAAAAGAACCTACAAATTCGAATTACTTAAATCTGACAGTAATTTTAAATATTTCATAGCACGAAATAACTAAATATTCATATTAATAAACTCAAATTCCTTAAGAAAACTTTAATATTCTTAATTTATAATATAATAAATATTTTAGAGATAGAGTACTATAAATTTATTTATTATAACTATAATAATATACAAACTTTAGTGAGAACAAAGAACACTAGCATTGTGATCACAACAAAGGCCACACTACAAGCAATAACCAAACAGAGAACATGGCAATATTATTTTTTATATAATATATCTTTATCAGTTGATCCTGCATTAAATGTTTATTTAATAATTTAAGCTGAAAATTTAGTAACAAACTGTTCTGGTGTTGAGAATCATTGGCATAGATTTGTAGTGGTTGAAAAGAAAAGTCTTTTTAGTTAGTTATAATATAAGTTTATTGTTTTGTATTTTCAGTCACAAGAAAAAGGAGGATTAAAGATGTTAGTGATGGAGAGGCCCTGAGCAAAGATAAAGAGGAGGAAGGACCCCCAAGAAGCAAACGCTTTCTGGGAGGTGGAAAACAAATAGATATGATCCTAGCTTGAATGAAAAGGATGGAGGAACCATCCTCGACATCAAGTCTGGTAGGAGATTTAAAAGAGGAGTTGGAATTATTGAGAGTGATATAGAAACACCTAAGAATTTAATAGTTCCTATTTCTTCTATCCAGTTCCAAGTTCCGGATGCCCAGGATTGACCGAATGCCATGAATTTTAATTTGACTAAATCTACAATAAATAAGTTGATTGAATTCCTAAAAAAAAAATTAGATTATTTCAAGAGTTAAGTTTAAAAGTTGAATTTTTCATTGAGTATAATGTGTGTGGCAGATGACACTCGGTCCATCCTGGGCATCCAGAACTTGGAACTGGAGAGCAGCCATAGGAACTATTATATTATATATATAACTCAATAATCCCAATTCATCTTTTATCCCTTCTACGCTACTTGATGACATGGATGATTCTTATGTCCTCTTCTATCACCTGATGATCATCTCAAACACTCTGCTAACTTTGTTCTAAAAAAAAAATATCCTGGCATTTTAATTTTACCTTCCATTTTGTACCTCAAAAACAATGTAATTGAAAAGAAATTTTTTTGTTTATCAATACTTTTAGGGGGTAAAAAAGTACAAAAGCTGACTTAATTTGCTGCATAGAAACTATTTTCTAAGACTAAAGACTCTAAAGAAATAAAATTTATGCTATTATTTCTTTCTTTTTTTCACTTTAAATTAATTCAAAATGTTGAGTCCCATAAATAAAAAGTGCTTTTAGAAAGGATATTGTTGTATCTGTGTTGATAACCGATTGAATTTAAGCTGTATATTTTCCTATAATTGCTTACTATTTTTTTCTGTTTTTCAAATCCAAGAAAATGCATAAACTAACAATTGAAAAATATTCAGTTCCTTGAATTAGGGGTCCTAACATATAATTCAAATGTTTTTTGACATGAGCTAAGAGTCATTAAAATATCCACTTATTTCAAACATTGCAAAATTACCTACAGAAATGCAAAAAATATTTAGAGAAAACTATTTTCTTTTATTTTAAAATTATACAGAGGGTTTTACGATTTTCTTTTACATCCCCAGTAATGCTAAGTGATGATTCAATTTGATAGAATTATAAGACTGTTCATTTATACATGAAAAAAAATACTCATGGTATTTATTTAAAACATGGTAAATAAATGGGTTTTCCAACATAATTTGTAAAATACTTGTTTCTATTGTTAATTAAATTATTTCTACAGATTCAAATGATTTATAGAATAGATAATACACTGTGTGAAAAATTTCCGCTTTCAATTGTCATACTGATCACAACTTGTCGATTTATCAGAATGTTAAAAATGTCCTTTACATATATGCACTTTTATTAGAAACAAAAAATGTTATTACTTGCAGAGTTTTCTCAAAAAAGAAACTTTTTTTTTTTATTATTGCTGAGATAATATTGTACTTCGTTAAGTTAATCTTGATTTTAATTCTTACTGTGTCCTTTTTTATAGGACCTAATTTTTTTTTTTTTAATTTCATCTATTTCCATGTATTGGAAATCATAACATCGAATAATACCCTTATTATTATGAGCCATAATCTCAGTGATACATTGACCTCCAAAGTCTTAAGTGATAAGAGTTTCTTTGATTGTTGCCCATTCAAAGTTGGGATTAATAGGGATTGAATTTCTCAAATTCTTTACATTTTAAACACTTCCAACTAAAGTTGTAATTATGTAGGAAAAAAACGAGATTTTTTTTTTTAAACCTCTTGGTAAGTTCGCTTGTATTAAGTACGTGAGTGCTATATTTCTGTTTTTTGGGGAATGATTTTCTCTGATGGGAATTTGGTTTTCCATTTTCCAAATTTGATTTTGGGCTTTTAACTTATTTTATTTTATTTTTTTGAAGGCTAGATGACTCGGGAAAGTCGTGTGATTCTCCCATCTTTATTATCAATTTTACGTAAATAATAAATATACTTTAAAAAAAATAGATATATGATACTAAGTGAAAAAAATATTTCTATATATTTATACAATAAACAATTAA
This sequence comes from Halyomorpha halys, assembly GCF_000696795.3. NCBI lineage: Eukaryota > Metazoa > Arthropoda > Insecta > Hemiptera > Pentatomidae > Halyomorpha > Halyomorpha halys. The sequence continues at coordinate 110,939 of NW_027106116.1, read as the reverse complement.
AGAATAAAAGTTAGAATACAGTTCGTCCTAACTGCGTAGAGTACTTGCGTTCGTTCTTGGGAAGTCTGAACAACTGTGTGTTTGTACATGTAATAAAAATATAATAATTATGATTTTAAATTAAGTTAATTTGTAATTAATAAATAAAAAAAGGATGCTAATTAAGTTAAATGTAAATAAATTAAGCTCTAGTTAAGTGATAACGGAGACCTACCCCGTTGAAGGTAGGTTTTATTGTTAATAGTGTTATTGTGTTTTAGTAAGAACAAATTTTTTTTATGTAGTTGAGATTATATATTTTTGTAAGTAAATAGTCATTTTATAAAATTTGAATAGGAGACTTATGATATTATTTTTGTTTTGATGATTATTAACATGGGCTATAGGCCTGTAAGTACAAAATATATTTTAATGATTTTTGACAAATTAATAATTGAGTTATGTTTTAGAAATATTAGTGTTGTGAGGGAGTAATATGGTAATTATACGGAAACTATGTTTAGATTGTCTCCTTAATAATGGCCTTATAGCTGATATGTTGGGGAATTTAAATAAACTGTTGACAGTAAACTGGATCAATTGAAATTGAGTTATTATCAATATTAACCACTCTCAAACAATTAACTATCAAACAGTAGACTATATGAAATATATTTCAGATAGTTGTGGTGGTAGTCAACAAAGGTTTCAAAATAGTATAAGAAAACTATTTATTGTTAACCAATGTTTCATCCCCACTTTGCCGGGTTAAATAAAAAACAAGATACGAACATTGTATCTTAATCATATTTCACTCCAAACTTTCATCATAACATCTAGAATTCTAAGCACCAATGTGTGTTAAAGATACTATTCTCTTACTTATAATCAAGCATTGATTTTGAAAAAAAAATTACATTTGAAGAACAACCTAAAAGCACATGAGCTTAATTCAAAACTTGAAGCTTGTGTGAGACATTACTCTAAAGAAATTAAATCTTTGTTTGGATTTTCAAAGAATATAATATTTTTAAGAGAAATCTTTAGTTAAAATTAAAAAAAAAAAATGAATAAGCATTTATTTAGACATTTAGAAAAAATTCTTGCAAGTAATTATTTAAATGGCTTTGAAATTGAATGACTTTTTAAAAACAAATACAAATTCTGATGTCCATTTGTTTTATCAATATGAAAATTAGTGAAAACACGAAACAAAAGAAAATTAGTTGAACAAATCCAAGGAAACAAAGAAATTTTTTATGAAATGATATGATTGATAATAATCGATGATGATTATTTAAATTTTATAAATCATAGTTAGTGTAGAAAGATCTTAAATGTATTTTAAGAACCCATCTAATTTTATTCATTCAATAAGGTGCTATAACCTTCACGGTATTACTCAGATCAGTGATCCTCATCTATTTTTCCTTCCAAAATTAGTATTTTTTTTTATATATCTTTATCAGTTGATCCCACATTAAATATATATTTGATAACTTAAGCTGAAAATGTAGTAACACACTGTTCTGGTGTTAAGAATCATAGGCATAGATTTGTAGTGGTTGAAAAGAAAAGTCTTTTTATTTGGTTATAATACAAGTTTGTTCTTTTGTTTTTTCAGTCACAAGGAAAAGGAGGTTCGAAGATGTTAGTGATGGAGAGGAGGAAAGACCCCTAGAAATAAACACTTTCTGGAGGCTGGAAATCAAATAGACATGGTCATCGCATGGATGAAAAGGATGGAGGAACCATCCTCGACATCAAGTCTGATTGAGGATTTAAAAGAGGAGCTTGAATTATTGAGGGTAATATACTAACAGCTAAGTATTTAATATGTATTATATGTATAAATAATTGACCATATAATTTCAAAATATGAAGAAGATGATCAGAGTTGCTGCCAAAAGAGAAACAAAAATAGTTAACAACATAAAGATAGTACCCGTTTATTGTTTATAGTTTTATGACAAAATGTTCTTAGTGTTTTTTTGTATCTTTTTAGCCCTGATAAAGTTCTACAAAGGCACACTCAGTGACTTCCTAAATCGTAAGTCTCTTAAGTCACTGGGAAAACAAAATGGCGGAGGAAGGTTATAGTCGACGATCACGTGATTAATAATATGGCATGGCCTAATAGCCATGTGACTGATGACGTGAGTGGTTAAGGTTATGTCGAGCTAAATTTGAATTTGAATCCCTCGCCATGAGTCATGTGACCAAATGCTTTTGATTGAGTGAACGAAAAGAAAAGTCGTGAGACACTCATTATAAAATGGTGACCGGGCACACTCAGGCTTTGCCAAACACGTTGGCACACCGTGGCCTCAAATTTCAGACAAAACAAAATGGCGGTTGGGCACACTCAGCCCTCTAGTTAAAGTATAAAAAGTGGGTACCTGATCCATCTATTGGTGGTGGGGATAAACAAAGCACAAAATGCCAGCCTGACGATCACATGATTAATAATAGGGCATGGCCTAATAGTCACATGACTTAAAAGAGGTCGTGGCCTAATGGTCATGTGGCTGATCACATGAGTGGTTAAGGTTATGTTAAGCTAAATTTGAATTTAAATCCCCCGATATGAGTCACACGACCAAATGCTGGCTTCTTATCTACCTCTCATGGATGTGTCCCAGCTCTCCTATATTCCTCTACATACATACAAAAAAAACTAAACTACTCTGATTGAAAAGCTAAAATTTTGTCAATAATTGAGGAGCTATGAGAAAGTTAATGGTATTCACTGATTTTATATTCCTATTATAAAGGCTGAAATTGAATGTTTCAACTTATAAAAATAACCTCGATTTTAGAAAAATATATAAAGAGCACTATGTAGGAAGGATTATTTAAAAATATCCTTCCAAGCAAAATTACATTATCAAATTTCACGTAGCATGATCTTTGGTTTAGCTTTTCAGTTATCTATTAAGATGCGAATATACAACTAGGCTGTTGAAGGGATGAACACAAATAAAATATTCTTACTGGTTTATTTGTTATGGTGTAAAACATAAAACACACAATCTTTGAGGAGATAAAAATAAATAGACCCAAACAAAGGAACCATAACAGGAAATGAACTAAAATCGATATATTGACAGTGTGCCAATTTGTATATGATAAAAAATGAATTATTATATCAAAAAAGCAAAAAAAAAAAATAAGTATCAAGGTCGATCCATAAGTAACTTCTGTTTTTCTATCAGATATTTACTCTCATTTAATAACAAAATTATATCAATTTATTATGTATTCACCATATTATTATCTATAACCTTTTCCCATCTTTCTAGCAGTTTATCAATTGCTTACTCTTAAAAATTGATTGTTTTGTACTGGAACAAGTTTTAGACAGCCTGTCTGACTTTCTCTTCAGAATTGAAGATTTTTACATTACAACCCCCCTCTCCCCTCCGTTTCAGAGGTAAAAAAAAAATAACAACAGTTTAATGTAACATGTATTACACAAAACAGCTGACAAAAGAAAACCAAAATTTGTTGTCATGTTAACTCATAGCGGGTAGATACGAACAATAGATACGATTCTACGTAACTCTAGTAGAAGTTACTTATAATTCGACCTAATAATAAGTCATGCAGAAAAAGCATATAATGTTTTATAACAAATGTTTAGATATATACATATTGACCTGATAATTGATTTTCAGCTAAATTTTTGTCAAAAGAATATATATTTATAATATATATCATAATATATAAAAAAAGAAGCATATTGTAAAGAAACTTTTCCAAAGTTAATGAAATTCACTGCTTAATACTATCCCAATAACATTTGTCAATCGTGTTTACTTGTTCTTTTTTTTTATTAGGCTTAATTTGACTCTTCATTTGTTAATTATTTCACTGTTTTACCTCAAATTTATCAATTTTAAACTACAAATTAAAGAAGGAAAAATGATAAAATGAATAAATAGTCGCTTACAAACATCTTTGTGTGTATAATATAAGAACTTTAGTTCAAGCATTATATTGCAACGAAATTCAAAATTTAACCCCAAAAGAGTAAAACATACAATTTTGTGGAGAAAAAACTAACCCTTCATGAGTTTTAGTGCTACAGATTTATTTATTTTAGTTTATTATTTAAACATCGTGCATACATAATATATTACATTTTATTTTATTTTTTTATAGAGACATCTTCTGAAATGGAAGGAGAGGAGGAATCAGAGAGCAAACTCTGTGGAACAGAGTCGGGTTACTGCACAAGAGGTAAGGATTAATTATCAATTATAAAACTGGATATATTTTTTTTTTGTTTCATATGTATATTTTTGTTTATTCTCAATGGTTTAGTTCCAGTGGTCCAAAATTTTCTATTTCTATTCTATAACACAAAGCACATATTGACGGCATGTTGTGCTTTATCTTATGCATAGTCTTGTATGTGATGGTATTTAATTGGAAGTTTTACCTCTATTGCTGACTGTACACGTTTGTGCCTGCCACAAATCCGAGACTTTTATCAATGCTAGATAAACATAGGAAACAACAAACATCATTATCCACACACTTGTATATTCTATATGTAGGCTATTTGACAACTAACGATTAACACTATATTCATTATTAAAAGGAAAAAAATATAACAGAAAAAATTAAAGGAAACATGATTATCAGCAAACTATGTGCTAGATGATAAAAATACATATAAATAGTACTACAGAACATATAAATATTACTACAGGACATATAAATAGTACTACAGAACATATAGATAGTACTACAGGACATATAAACAGTACTACAGGACATATAAATTCAAGTTTCGTTATAAAATTTGTATCAGAAACTTATCAATTTAACAACCCTGACACATAATGTCTTTATAAATATAATATAATTTACTAAAGAATAAAAAAAAATCGAAATAGACTAGAATTATTAATGTAAAATGAAACTAATAAGATATGTGTTTCATTTATTTTCTAATTTACAGACAATATATTTGATTTTTTCTTTTGTAATATGAATATTATAAAAATTAGTACTTGTTTTGCTTATAGAAAGAATAATTATAAAATATCTTTAAATCATAATTATTGGATTATACTTTTATAAATTTATATCAAAGGGAATTAATAGGGGAAAGTTTAATCACTTATCATACTAAATAGTGGTTGAAAAGAAAAGTCTTTTTAGTTGGTTATAGTACAAGTTTATTGTTTTATTTTTTTAGGAAAAGGATGAAGAATGGAGAGGAGGAAGAAGGATCCCCAAGAAGCAAACACTTTTGGAAAGCGAGGAATCAACTTCAGGAATAAGTGTAAATAGTCTGAAAGAGGAGTTGGGATTATTGAGAGTACTATAGGAATAGCTAAGGATTTAATAGTTCATACTACTGCTCTCCAGTTCCAAGTTCTGGATGCCCAGGATGGACCGAATGCCATGGATGTTTGTATTATAATGTCATCTAATTATGATGTTATTACAAAACTTCCGTATATATGAATCATATCTTTCCAAAAATCGGTAAATGTTTGCTTTCACTACTCCAAAAAGATGAGAAACAATTACCTCTTGACAAGACTTTACGTCCATAACCCAATATTGACATAATTCATTTCTTTGAGAAAAAAAAAGTTTAAATTAGGGATTTTAGAAAGAAGAGGTTATTTAGATTTTCCATTAGTTATAACAATAATAAAATAATATATATTTGATGGTCTTATATTTAAATTAAAACTACCTATACAATTTTACAAAAATCTAATTAATTATTATGTTATATATTTATACTTAATTCATATACAAATATCCATATCAACTAATTAAAATAAATATTCTATAATACTTAGCTTACATAACTAAATCTACAATGAATAGGTTTTGCTAAAAAAATTGAGTTTAGGTCAACAGTTAGGTTTAAAAGTTTCTCATTGAGTGTAGTGTGTGTGGCAGATGGCACTCGGTCCATCCTGGGGATTCAGAACTTGGAACTGGAGAGCAGCCGTATGAACTACCTGAATTTAGTAACTACTAGAGTACCCCTCATGGTGAACTTTACTACTGTAAATATTATATAAATAATAATACTGTATGTATTAATTTTGTAATATACTGAGATAATAAATTTATAATCTATATTCCGGTATTTTAATTTGTACTTCAATTTTGTACCTCTTCAAAAACAATGTATGTTATTGTAGTAATTAGATACAGACATTTAATATAATTCACTAATAAGTATTTCATAATTTATTATTAATGCAAAAAAACACAATACTTCCATATAGGTTTAATAGTGGCCTACAATCTTTATTTTCTTTTAGGAAATTTCTAACCGGCTGAATTTAAG
>NW_027106116.1:101391-104582 GCF_000696795.3 Halyomorpha halys | reverse complement strand
ATATAAACAGTACTACAGGACATATAAATTCAAGTTTCGTTATAAAATTTGTATCAGAAACTTATCAATTTAACAACCCTGACACATAATGTCTTTATAAATATAATATAATTTACTAAAGAATAAAAAAAAATCGAAATAGACTAGAATTATTAATGTAAAATGAAACTAATAAGATATGTGTTTCATTTATTTTCTAATTTACAGACAATATATTTGATTTTTTCTTTTGTAATATGAATATTATAAAAATTAGTACTTGTTTTGCTTATAGAAAGAATAATTATAAAATATCTTTAAATCATAATTATTGGATTATACTTTTATAAATTTATATCAAAGGGAATTAATAGGGGAAAGTTTAATCACTTATCATACTAAATAGTGGTTGAAAAGAAAAGTCTTTTTAGTTGGTTATAGTACAAGTTTATTGTTTTATTTTTTTAGGAAAAGGATGAAGAATGGAGAGGAGGAAGAAGGATCCCCAAGAAGCAAACACTTTTGGAAAGCGAGGAATCAACTTCAGGAATAAGTGTAAATAGTCTGAAAGAGGAGTTGGGATTATTGAGAGTACTATAGGAATAGCTAAGGATTTAATAGTTCATACTACTGCTCTCCAGTTCCAAGTTCTGGATGCCCAGGATGGACCGAATGCCATGGATGTTTGTATTATAATGTCATCTAATTATGATGTTATTACAAAACTTCCGTATATATGAATCATATCTTTCCAAAAATCGGTAAATGTTTGCTTTCACTACTCCAAAAAGATGAGAAACAATTACCTCTTGACAAGACTTTACGTCCATAACCCAATATTGACATAATTCATTTCTTTGAGAAAAAAAAAGTTTAAATTAGGGATTTTAGAAAGAAGAGGTTATTTAGATTTTCCATTAGTTATAACAATAATAAAATAATATATATTTGATGGTCTTATATTTAAATTAAAACTACCTATACAATTTTACAAAAATCTAATTAATTATTATGTTATATATTTATACTTAATTCATATACAAATATCCATATCAACTAATTAAAATAAATATTCTATAATACTTAGCTTACATAACTAAATCTACAATGAATAGGTTTTGCTAAAAAAATTGAGTTTAGGTCAACAGTTAGGTTTAAAAGTTTCTCATTGAGTGTAGTGTGTGTGGCAGATGGCACTCGGTCCATCCTGGGGATTCAGAACTTGGAACTGGAGAGCAGCCGTATGAACTACCTGAATTTAGTAACTACTAGAGTACCCCTCATGGTGAACTTTACTACTGTAAATATTATATAAATAATAATACTGTATGTATTAATTTTGTAATATACTGAGATAATAAATTTATAATCTATATTCCGGTATTTTAATTTGTACTTCAATTTTGTACCTCTTCAAAAACAATGTATGTTATTGTAGTAATTAGATACAGACATTTAATATAATTCACTAATAAGTATTTCATAATTTATTATTAATGCAAAAAAACACAATACTTCCATATAGGTTTAATAGTGGCCTACAATCTTTATTTTCTTTTAGGAAATTTCTAACCGGCTGAATTTAAGATGTATATTTTCCTGTAATTGCTTAATATTTTTGACATGACAACGTCTTATAAATTAGATTGCAGGTAGTCATGTAGGCAAAAGTGTAGCATAACGGAAATAGAATGGGCGTGGCTTAGTAGTATAGTAGTGGGGGTAATTGAGGTTATAGATACTGGAAGTCATGTAGGCAAAAGTGTAGCATAACGGAGAGTGCGGTGGTGGGGGTAATTGAGGTTATAGATACTGGAAGTCATGTAGGCAAAAGTGTAGCATAACGGAGAGTGCGGTGGTGGGGGTAATGATGTATTCTGATCATTAAATTATGTCTGAAATAAGGAATATGCGCATAATAAAATTTTGGTATTAATTAAAAATGTTGTGGTAACTTTAACGTCAATGTACAATCAAATAATGCATTTACGAAATTTATGAAGAGAAAACTCAATTTGGATTGTTTGTCAAATACAAATAGTGCAACAACATTAGGAGGGACAGTGATTGACTTGACATTTTCCAGGCATATTACAGCCGAATCGATGCCACTCATCTCATATTTCTCATACCATCGTCCGATTATGAACAGAATAATGGAAATTAATTGTTAAATATAAATATCATTTGTAAAGGAAAATAAATATCTTGATTCAAATATTGTGTGTCTATTTTATTAATATTATTATTCCAATATTTAGCGTAAAGTTGTCACGTCAGGCGCGTTTTTTTCTGTTTTTCAAATTCAAGAAAATGCGTAAACTAGCAATTAAATACAATTGAAAAATATTCAGTTCCTTTAACTATGTGTCCTACCATATAATGCAAATGTTTTTTGACATGAGCTAAGAGTCATCAAAATATCCACTTATTTCAAACATTGCAAAATTACTTACAGAAATGCAAAAAATATTTAAAGAAAACTATTTTCTTTTATTTTTAAATTACACAGAAGGTTGCGATTTTCTTTTACACCCCCAGTAATGCTAAGTGATCATTCAATTTGTTAAAATTATAAAACTATTCATTTATAAGTGAAAAAAAGAAATACTCTTTGTATGGTTGTCCAACAAAATTTGTATTATTCATAATTCTTCTGTTAATGAAATTAGTTCTACAGAGTCAAATTATTTATAGAATAGGTATTTCTAATTCCAACACAATATATTATGAACACTTTCATAGGAATTAGATTACTGGATATCAAAACAGTGTAAAAATTTCCACTTTTGATTTTCTCGGTGTACAATAACTTGCCTATAGATTGGGAAGTTAGAAATGTCCTCTACACATGTGCAATTTTATATGAAATCAAAAATGTTATTGTCTGTTGAGTTTTCTCAAAAAAAGAAACTTTTTGGGAAGAGGATAAGAAGAAAAATAACAAAGCCTCCTGAAGGAAACTCAGGAGAAGGAGAATAGACTAATGATCCTGAGGTGGGTCGAAGAATCATCCACAACTAGTGTAGTACCACAAGTAGTGTGGATAGCTTAAAAGAGGAGTTAGAATTGTTGAGAGAAATACATGAACAGCTAAGTATTTTATATATTGTAATATTCAAGATTTATTTAAAAGTAATTTAATAGTTTTTATTTATTCTCAAATACAAAATATATCTTTGCTTGAAGAAGTTTGTCGGGGGGTGCGGTCA